>NC_057800.1:511662298-511679391 GCF_018294505.1 Triticum aestivum | reverse complement strand
AGGCGCGCCCGGGCTTGGCCTAACAGGGAAGCGAAGGGGCAAGCGCGAAGCGCCGCGGGCCCCAACAGCCTATGGCCTTGGGCGCCGCATGGGAAAAGAGAAGACGGTGGCGCTGGAGCGCGTGAAGAAGGCGACCGCGAAGGCGAAGGGCAAGAGGACCAGCCGGGGCGGATCCTCGTCAAGATCCGGCCTGCCGCTGGGCTGGATCCAGGGCGATTGGATCCGCTCGATGATTAGCCAGGACGACCTCGACGACCTAGTGGAGAGGGGACTGATCCCCCACGAATCGGCACGGCTCCCGAGGAATGAGACCGAGACGCAGCCACGGGAGGGTGAGTGTGTTCTCCTCGCTACTCACGTCGACCGCGGGTTTTCTTTGCCTCCTCATCCTTTCTTTCGTGGCTTTTTGAACTTCTTCGGGGCTCAACTCCACCACTTCACTCCAAACACCATAGTTTATCTGGCTGCCTTTGTGTCAATGTGTGAAAATTTCTTGGGTTGTCGACCGCACTGGGGTCTCTTCAAACACATATTCACCTGTCGCTGCCAGTCGGTCTGTCAGATTTCGGGTTCCGGCAAACCCTTGAGGTTCAAACACTGGAGTGCGCGCGGAGATCTCTCCCCTACCGATCTACGTCCAATCTCCTCGTGTGATCTAAGCTGGAAACAACAAACAACACAAGGGACATGAGATTTATACTGGTTTGGGTCACCGTTGTGGTGTAATACCCTACTCCAGTGTGTGGTGTGGTGGATTGCCTCGGGGGCTGATGATGAACAGTACAAGGGAAGAACAGCCTCGCGAGAGGTGTTCTTGAGCTGGTGCGATGAACTGCTTGGGTGAGTTCAGTCGCCTCTCTCTCTCTCTCTCTCTCTCTCTCTCTCTCTCTCTCCGCTAGGGTTCTATCAGATCTCTAGCCGTCTCTCTTTCATCCCCCCTGGGTGTCTCCTTCCTTCTGTGGCGGCTAGCTCTATTTATGGGGGCCCTGGGCCTCTCCCCAAATAATGAGTGGGAAGGGCGCCAACAATTGGCCATTTTGAAGGGGAACATCTAGTACAAGTTATCCTGACCAAAGGTGGTCTTCGGCTGCCAAGAGCTCTGGTGATGACGCCGTCTTGGGCTCCATGGTGACCTCCGTCCTGCCGCTCTGCTGGTCTTGGTCTCGTTGTACCGGAATGGTAACCTTTGCCCGATGCCTTGGCCTGTGCTTTCCCCCTTTGCACCAAAGGGGAAACAAGGACACTGCGCAGGCCGACACCCGCCTGGCGCCCGCCTGGTCTCGATCGTCATGGCTTGCTTCACGGGCTCCTCGCGAGGTACCACTGCCTTGATCTCTCCGCCTCCTCACGAGCCTTCCTGCTGAGGCTGCCTCTGAGGAAGCTTTCTGTCGTCCGCCCCGCGAGGCTTGCCCCCTCGCGAGGGTCTTGAGCTTGAGCTGATGAAGATGGGCCGCGCTGCCCCCCCCCCCACTTGAGCCACGTTCCCAGAACGCCGACAATAGCCCCCGTGCCCAAGGCGTGCCCGGGCTTGGCCTAGCAGGGAAGTGAAGGGGCAAGCGCAAAGCGCCGCGGGCCCCAACAGCCTGCGGCCTTGGGCGCCGCATGGCGATTGATTGGACGTGGGCGTCTACGCTTCCCACGACGCTTCGGCAACTGTCCATCTGACAAAAGAGGTGCCCAGGCCAAACTTACTTGCTTTGTTCTCATTTGCCTCGCCCCAGATCCCCTTTCTCGCTCTCCTCCTTCTTGCTTCCGAAATCCTCTAGATCTGTCTCAATCCTTCTCGCCCGGCACGCCATGGCGTCTCACAAGTCCCCAACTGAGGCTTGGTACTCGCCGGCCCTGGATTCCCCGAACTTGCCGGAGAAGAACCTCGCCCTCACGCGCGTGATGACGGTGTCGCAGGGTAGCAAGGGGCCGACTGTGCTCAAGGCCGGCTCCGACCAGCCTGAAAGCAGGGGGAGCACCTTCTATCCACTTTTTGTGAGCGCCATCGTCGCCGGTCTGGTGCCTCCTTTCTCTGAGTTCTTCTTTGTTGTTCTCCGCTAGTACAACTTGCAGGCTCTGCATCTCCACCCCAACTCTGTTCTTCTCCTGGCGATTTTTGCTTACTACTGTGAGGCTCATGTCGGGGTAAAGCCCTCGGTGGTCTTGTTGCGCCACTATTTTCCCTCCGGGTTTCTGGTGGCCATGTCTCCGCATGTGTGAGCTTCATCGCATACTCCAATGCCAATGTTATCTCGAAGCCTGGGAAGAGAATCAAAGGCTTCCGGAGCAAGTGGGTCATGGTGGACGTCGGGTGCCTCCACCCCCGTCTGGTGTTGCCTACGGGCAGCCCAAGGCTGTCGAAGCGTGGTCCCGCACGGAGCTCATCGACCCCCGTGCGAGGGCGGTGCTAAAGAGGATGAACGCGGACCTAAGGCCGAGCAACTTGGGGACGACGAAGCTGACTGGAGCCACGCTCCTCAGGGAGCTCTTGGAGCACCCGGTGGCTCCACTCCAAGAGCACTCGCTGCCGTTGTGGAGGCTTGGGGGTGAACGCCACCTTGCGCCTAACCTCTGAGGCCCTGACCAATGAGAATCTGGTCGCGACCCTCCATTCCTTGGTTGGGGGGGACGTGGCGAAGCCGATGGGCGCCCCCGTCCCCCTCTTCCTTCGCGACGAGTGGGAGCAGGTGGTGAACGCAATGCCCACCTTTAATGGTGATGGGCTGGTGCCCGCAGAAGCTCCCGAGGGTCTTGCGGCGCTGGCGCTGGTGAACGTGTCCTCCGACAGTTCCAGCGAGAGCGAGGGGGAAGAAGAGGCAGAGGAAGAAGAATCTGACTCTGAGGCGACTGGCGAGGAGTCGAGGGAGTCTTTCCCTTGGCGCAGCTCCCAGGTCCTCCGCTCCATGCCGGACGACGACGAGGCCGGCGCTAGGCGAGGAGGGGAGGACTCTACCTTGGTCGCGAGGAAGGGCAGGCCGGGGCTGGTTCCCCCAGGGTCCGCTCTGGTCCCTGAGCGATCCGAGGCCAGCTCCAGCCCTCCTGACGTGCCTTCTGCTTCCGGGCCTCCCGAGGCTGACCCCAGCTGCAGGCTCTCGGGCTTCAAGTTCGGCCGGAGGTTTCTTGGGTCCGCGAGCGACGACATGTAAGTGCTCGATTTGTGCTTTGCTTGGTTTCTACCGCCAAGGCTTGACGTCCATATTCTTTTTTAGGTTGGCGCCTGCGGCGAAGAGGTTGAAAGGGGCTTCTGCAGTCCCGCTTGGGGCGAGTCCACCTGCCGGGATGGCCCCTTCGTCCGCTGAGGGGAAAGACGGCGCGGCTCGCGCCTCCCCTACCTGGTTGTCCTCGCGAGGCCGACTGGGACGCCTTGGCAAGGAGTCAGCCCCCGTGGCTCCGCAGACCCTGGAGTCAACTGCGCTCGATGCTGCAGCCGGGGCAACCAAGGCCCAGGGGGTTCCTTCCTGCCAAGCCGTGATCACGCTGCCGTCTTCTTCGCCTACTCCGCCGGTTCCCGCTTCTTCTGTTTCCTCTATCGCCGTCCTGGACCAGGTCGCCAGCGAACTGAGCTAGCTGCGGGAGGATCTTCTGAGGGCGGACCCTCGCCTAGCGGCCGGGCGCCTGGACTTAGCTTCTGGCTAGGCCCGTTTCGCTGCCTCCGTCCGAGCAGCGCTGAGCCAGGCCGTGGCGGCCTCCGAGGGGGAGAAGAAGGCCGCCAACCAAGCCAAGGCCACTCACGACGCTGCCCTGGGCGACGCTGAGGCTGCCAAGGCTCGCTGCGAGGCGCTGGAGACCAAGCTGCAAGGCCTGCGTGACGAGCTCGCCAAGGAGGTCTACGGCCGCCAGGAGAAAGAGAAGGAGATGAAGGCTCGGGAGGCTGCCGTCAAGGACTGGGATGTCAAGCTTGATGACCGCCACGGCTGGTTGGAGACGCTGGAGCGGTTGCTGAAGGCGGAGAGGACCGAGCTAGACGCCAAGGCGAAGGTCCTGGCAGAGGATCGGGTGGCATTCGCGAAGATGGATAAGAGGGCTCGTGCCACGCTAAAGACGCTTTACGAGAGCGGCTTGGAGGAGCCGCTGGCCGGTGCGGAGGACGGCCCCGCCGAGCTGCTTCCCTTCCTGGTCCGTGCGCTTTAAGATGTCATAGACAGCCTTGGCCCCATGGCCGAGGCCGAGGTGCGCGCCCAGTCTTCTGCGGTGCTGACGCATGTCCTCAGCCACCTCTACCTGCGCGACCCCGACGTTGACTTTGATAGCCTGCTGGAACCCATGAGCGGCGACCTTGCCACCACTGCCGCTGAGGCCATGAAAGGCCGAGCCGAAGCTTTGCTGGGGAGGTTCCGCGCCTTTGGCGTCTTGCCCGGGCGCGGTGCCGCTAGCTCCGCGGCCCCAGGAGGAGGGGTCACCCAACGCGACTCCACCACAGGCGGCAGCGCCACTAGAGAGTGATCCCTTCGCGGCTTCTGTCTTGTTTTTATTCCTGCAACATGCACCATGCCTCGTGGAGGCGTTTAAACTTGTGTTTGATGTCATGAAACAATCTATGGCTTGTAATATTTGCTTTGAATTTCCTGGAATTTGCATTTTTCTCCCCTACTTGCTCGCGCTCTACGTCAGCAGGGCCCGGCCCCGCGCATACCTCACCTAGCGTTAGCCCCGACCGGAAACCAGGATGGGACTAAGGAGTGAGGGGCTATGTGGCAAGTTAGGCTACTGAGTTGCGATGCTCAGGAGTCCCCCTTGACGCACAAGCAACAAGTAGGAAAGGGGGGGAACGAGGAGTGGATTGATCGTTCTGCGTCGGCAGGGCCCGGCCCCGCGCATACCTCACCCAGCGTTAGCCCCGACCGGAAACCAGGACGGGACTAAGGAGTGAGGGGCTACGGGGCAAGTTAGGCCCCTGAGTCGCGATGCTCAGGAGTCCCCCTTGATGTTCAAATGGGTTTCCATACCTTGGCTCCACTCGGGGAGGGGCGCGTGACGACCAGGTCCGAGGGACCTGGCTGGGTGAGGTGCGCTCGGGTAAGACACAGGCGTAGCCCCCGTGTCCAGCCCCCTCGAGTAGCGCTCCTGAGGGAAGGCATTGCGATGGTGCTGGACACTAAGCTCTAGGCTCCCTAAGGTTGGTACGGCCGTAGGCCGCCCTCAGTTGTTTATCACCAGTGCAGAGCATAGCGCTTCCGTATGTGTATGGGCATAGCCGCTCCTCGCCAGTGTCATTAGCCAGCACGGAGCACGGTGCTTCCACTAGTACGTGGGAGGGGGCTCCCCTCCGGGAGGAGCCCCCGGGGCGTGTACAGCCCCGCCCTGACACGTGGCCGGCACGGTAGGGCTAGGAGAGCTGTATCTGGGCACTCGTGAGCCACCGCGGGACTCACGAGGCCCTACCTCGAGGCGGTTGCGCCTGGCTCTGGGCCTTTATCAATGGTGTGTTCCTGCAGGGTGGTTAGAATGCAAATGCTCTACGTCCTCAGGTCCCGGCCCTCGAGCGAGCTCAGCCGCCGCTGGTATGACAGGTCGCGATGCCGTGGGTCAAGGCTAGGGGGTGAGGGCTGGAGAGCCAGTGGGAGCCCATGAGTCGCGATGCTCAGGTACCCCCCTTTTAACGTGCAAGCGCTTTGCATGAAAGCGGAGAATTCCGCGATAAGCAGTAGGTGACAATTAAGCGCGAAAGAGCAAATTCATTTTAAGTAGATGCGGGAAAAGCAAACGCCGCAGGGCCAGGCCCGAGCAGCTCGGGGATGATGCAGCCCGAGGGGCGCCCCCAACAAGGTAAGTAAAGAGCGTAAGCAAAACAGATACATGCCGCAAGGACGGACCCACGCGACCTGGGAATGATGCGGCCCTGTGGGCGCTCCCAGCTAAAAACGACACTTAGAAAGATGTCACCTGGTGTCGTTGAAGTTGAAGTGATGCTGAAGAAGCGGTCGATGCGCGATGAAGACGTCGATCCTTACGAGCCCCCGGGCCTAGGAGCCTCGGGACGCTCCGAGGGCACTGGTGGGTTTCCGAGGGCTTTCTCCATCTCCGCCAGGACCGCACCATGCCTGACCTCCTGAGCCTCTAGAATGCCCCTCAGCAGGCGCTGATGAGCGGCGACCGTGTTCGGCAGGCCGAAAGAAATGCGAACGTACCTGTGAGGTGGACCCTCGCAACGCCCCGCACGCAAAGGCTAGAGGCGCTCCAGAGACGCGGCTCAGTTGAGCCCTGGCACGTCGATGCAGACGCGCAGCCCACCATCCTCTCCTGGATGTGGGGCTATGGTGGGCAAACGGCGGCTGCCGCGCATGACTCTTGATTCCTGTAGTTCCTGGGTGTTTCTTGCGATGAACTCCTGAGGGTTTGGTTTTCCTTGCCTTGTACCTTCCTGAGGGAAACGTGCCTGGAAGCACCGCTCCAAGTGGTGCCCGAGCGCCTCCCTCGCGACCTCGGCAAGGTCGGTGGCTCTCCAAGAAAGAGCCCCCGAGCCCTGCCTGAGGAGGGTGTCGGAGTAAACGACCACGGGTAGCCTAGCCGGCTCCCCCTGGCCCTTATGAAAAAATTACAAGCTGATCCGGCCCTCAAGAATCCAAGACATGGGGCCGCCTTCCCCTTGCCGGCTGTCTCCCAGGCCGACTATCGGAAGGCGGCCCAGCTTTAGCCCTCATGAAGAAAGCCACGGGAGGGCCGGCTCCAAGAAGCTGGTCGCGAGAGATCATACCCTCGAAGTCTGCATCCACATAACGGCGATGTGGCGGGGCGTGGCTACAGTAAAGCCTGCCACCCCCGAATCCCGGAGCACGCCTGGCACAGTGCACCGTACGGGGTGGCCATGACCCGTCCGGCGCGACACTATTGCCATGTTGACCCTGATGCCACCCACAACGGGCTGTCAGCGCGGCCCACGGGCGGTGGGCCCCTTCAGGCAGAGAGACACCCGAAGGCGGCCAAGCCTCCCCCAGTCGGCCCAAGACAGGGCCGGCTCCCCACAGCCGGCTTGCTTCCTCCCTCGAAGGAGACGCCCCATTAAGGAGACAAGACGAGGTGGGGCTACAGTGATCGCCCGCCGGGCGGCGGCACTGTAGCCACGCTTACCTCGGCGAAGCCCTCGTCACCAGGTTTGAGGCAACAGTAACCAGCCACCGACAAGGCCCTTGATAGTGGGGCCTGCCTGTCGACCAAGGAGCCGGCAGCCGGCAGGACCGACCAGCCGGCGGGCCCCAGCAGCCGGCGCAGAAGCTGGCGAGCGTAGACACAGACGGCTAGGGCCCACGCCCAGCCGGATTACCATTGTACCCCCGGGGGGTGGGCCTATATAAACCCCCCGGGGCACCCATGCAAAGGGTTGGTCTGAGCTTGTTTTAGACACCACATAGAGAGGAGAGGAGAGCTAGCCGTGCCCTTCTTCTTCTTCTTGCCAAACAGCTCAAGGAGCAGCAGTAGGGGTGTTATCTCCATGGAGAGCCCAGAAGCTGGGTAAGATTCGCTGGCGTGCATGTCTTCAACTCATCCCGCTTCCAGGCACCGGCGACATATTACTGGCTCCCACAATGATAAGCCACCCATTGGCATATGTCGCACCTACAACCCGACATTTGGCGCCCACCATGGGGCCAGGTGCACCGTCGTCCGGAGATCTGTTCTGCACGGGAACCCTCTTCCTCCCCAACGAGCATAGCCAGCCCGGCACGCCCGATGGCGCTTGCCACGACGCGCTGCAAGGCGTCACCAATGTCTGCGCAGCGAGCGGCCTCGCCGATCTCCATGGCGAGACCCTCATCTCCGACGAGCCCGCCTCTGACGCGGGCACCGACCACCTCGTCAACCTCCTCGGCCAGCTCCACGTCTCCGGCGAGCCTGCTGTGGACTTGGAGTCTGTTGGCTCCACCGATCCGATGCCTGTCGACTCCGACATGGCCTCGCTCGACGCTTTCCCCACCGACGTCGCGATCTACAATGACGCGCTTCCCCGGGCCGATGGTTGCGACGGTGCCACCACCGAGGTGATGGTCATCGGCCACGGCAGCGCTTCTGGCGAGAACGCCCTCGACGCCCCGCATGCGGCGGTCCACGACTTGTCCATCCCCCTCCCGGCCAATGCCGACGCCGAAGCACTGGAGGCTCGCTGCCTCGCCCTCCTCGCGGAGGGCCAGAAGTTGGCTTCCATGAGACACCTCACTGAGGCCCACCAGCGCGAAGCCGACCGTGCCGCCTTTGGCACGCCGCTCCCAGGCGGGCCAAGCCGAGCCGGCGTTGTCAGACAGCGCGGCGATGCCATCGCCGACACGCTATGAGTCGACCGCCTAGTCTACGCCACTCCACTCGAGAACCTGCACGCCACCTAGGCGGCCGTCGACGAGCTAGACGGACTGGGGGCCGAAGAACTCCCCCACATGACCAGACGCATCCAGCAACTAATCAATGCAGCCGCACAGTGGCACGAAGCCGACGCCCACGCGGAAAGCCCTCCCCCGCACCGAGAGCACGACGCGACGTCCCAGACGCCGACTGCGGGTAAAACCCGCGCGCGACACGAGAAAGAGCCGGCTGCCAGCCGAAGCCGAACCCGGATCTCCATCGAGCGAGACACAGAAGGATGTCCCCGGGCCGTGGAGCGGCGGGGCAACCCGCCTCCGCCTCTGCCTCGTGGGGAGAGATATCCCACCCTAGCGCCTGTCACGCATCCGACTCTCAGCAGCCAACTAGGTCGCCGCGAAGGAGTCGGCGAGAACGACGCCCGCCATCGGATCGACTGCCTAGCGCGATCCCTCGCGCTAGAAGAAGATGATGATGTCGGCCCGCCTTGCTTCGGCCCCCGCATCCGCGATGAGCCTTTCCCCAAAGGGTTCTTGCTCCCAAGAGACACACCCAAGTACAACGGCTCCGTGAAGCCGGAAGATTGGTTGATCGACTACTCCACAGCGGTTCGCATAGCAAACGGCAACAGGTGTGTTGCCGTGAAGTACGTGCCCCTCATGTTGCAAGGCATGGTGCGGACCTGGCTCAATAGCCTCAGGCCATACAGCATCAACAGCTGGCTAGACTTCACAGAAGCCTTCGTCCGCAATTTCACCAGCACCTACAAGCGGGCTCCCAAGCCCAGACAGCTCTGCTTGTGCGTACAAGGCCCCGCCGAATCCACTCGCGACTACCTCACGCGTTGGGCCAAGCTCCGCAACTCTTGCGAAGGGGTGCACGAGGTGCAAGCCATAGAATACTTCACTGCCGGGTGCCGAGAAGGCACCTTCCTCAAGCACAAGCTCCTCTGCGACGAGCCGACTACCCTCGACGAGCTTCTGGTCATAGCGGACAAGTACGCCACCGCCGACTCCTCAATGAAGACTGAACTCCGGGTAGACGCGTCCGGGAAGGTACTCAACCCGGCGCCCAAGACGCCGGCTGGGGACTCTGGCCGACGCCCGTACCAGAACGACCACAAGCGCAAGGGCCTCGTGCCACTCTCCACCAGTCGGCAGGTGGCCACAGTCGAAGACGAGCAGCCCGAAGGGCGGCCCGCACCCAAGAAGCAGAGGGGCGGCAGGCCGGCTTGGCAGCTGGCCTTCTCCTACGAGCAAACTCTCGACGCCCCTTGCAAGTTCCACAGCGGCGCGAAGCCGTCCAACCACACAACCCGGAAGTGCCACTGGCTCACCCGAATCTCCAAAGGCGAAGGGCTCGCGCCGCCTCCGCCTGCTGGTCCGCCGCCTCCGGCTCCGCAGCTGCCGACCGCTCAGCCAGCAGTCGGAGCTGTGCACGATGAGTTCCCCGACGAGCATGCCGCCTATGTCGTCTTTACAAGCCAGCCGAAGGCTGGCGCAATAGACACCGAGAGCACCAGGAAGTCAACGTGGTCGCTACCAACCCCGCTGAGCACATGCACTGGTCAGAAAAGCCTATCAACTAGAGCCGGGCCGACCACCCAGAGGTGATGCCATCTCCCGGGTCTTATGCGTTGGTTTTGGATGCCACCCTTGCAACGGACAGACGCGCCGCCCGTTTCTCCCGCGTGCTGATAGACAGCGGGAGCAGCATGAACATCCTATACCATGACACCCTAGAGAAGCTGAACGTCAAGACGAAGCAACTCATGCCTACTCGGACTGTGTTCCATGGCATTGTACCTAGCCTGTCCTGCGCCCCCATTGGCAAGATCAAAATTGATGTTCTCTTTGGGGACAAGGATCATTTCTGCCGGGAAGCGATCTGGTTTGAAGTGGTGGATCTGGAGATCCCCTACCATGCATTGCTTGCCCGTCCTGCCTTGGCCAGGTTCATGGCTGTTCCCCACTATGCTTACCTCAACATGAAGATGCCGAGCGCCAAGGGCATCATCACCATAGCCGGCGATTACAAGAAATCTTCCGAGTGCGCATCAGCCAGCAGCCGGCTGGCCGAGTCCCTTGTGATTGCCAAAGAAAAGAAGATGTTGGACCGAGTCGTGGCCATGGCCGGCAAATAGCCGGCCCTGTCCCCCGATCCCAAGGAGTGTGATGCCCAAGGATCTTTCCAGCCGGCCAAGGAGACGAAGAAGATACCTCTTGACCTCGAGCACCCAGAAAGGTTTGCCGTCATCGGGGCAAACTTAAACAGCAAATAGGAAGGCGAGCTCACCGATTTCCTCCGTGAGCATCGGGACATCTTTGCATGGTCCCCTAAGGACATGCCGGGTGTTCCGAAGTAATTCACCGAGCACAAGCTACACATCCGATAAGGCGCAAAACCAGTCAAACAACCCCTCCGCCGACTGTCGGAGGAGAAAAGAAGGATTGTAGGAGAAGAGATAGCCCGGCTTCTGGCAGCCGACTTCATTATGGAGGTTTTCTTTCCAGAGTGGCTCGCCAACCCGGTCCTCGTGCTAAAGAAGAACAACAAGTGGCGCATGTGCTTAGACTACACGAGCCTCAACAAGGCCTGCCCCAAAGATCCCTTTGCCCTGCCAAGGATTGATCAAGTGATAGACTCCACGGCCGGATGCGAGCTGTTGAGTTTCATGGATGCTTACTCAGGATACCACCAGATAAAGCTAGATCCGGCTGACCGCCTGAAGACCGCCTTCATCACGCCATTTGGAGCTTTCTGCTACCTGACTATGACATTCGGCTTAAGAAACGCCGGTGCCACTTTTCAGCGTTGCATGCAGAAGTGCCTCCTCAAGCAGCTCGGCAGAAATGCCCACGTCTATGTAGACGACATTGTGGTGAAGACGGAGAAGCGCGACACCTTGCTGGAAGACCTCAAGGAAACATTTGAGAACCTGCGCCAGTTCCAGATCAAGCTCAACCCCGAGAAATGTGTGTTCGGAGTGCCAGCCGGCCAGCTCCTAGGCTTCCTGGTCTCCGAACGCGGCATCGAATGCAACCCAGTAAAGATCAAGGCCATTGAGAGAATGGCGATTCCCACCAAACTTCGAGACGTCAAGAAGTTCACCGGGTGCTTGGCCTCCCTGAACCGCTTCATCAGCCGGCTCGGAGAGAAAGCTCTCCCCCTCTACCGCCTCATGAAGAAGACCACTCACTTCGAGTGGAACGACCAAGCCGACCAAGCTTTTCACGAGCTGAAGAAGATGCTGGCCACGCCGCCTGTCCTGGCGGCGCCGACTGAGAAAGAGCCCATGCTCCTCTACATTGCTGCAACCAGTCGGGTGGTCAGCACCCTCATCGTAGTCTAGCGCCCAGAAGAGGGCCGAGCCCAGCCGGTCCAGAGGCTGGTGTACTATTTGAGTGAGGTGTTGTCTACCTCGAAGCAGAACTACCCGCACTACCAGAAGATGTGCAATGGCGTGTACTTCGCCGCCAAGAAGCTGAAGCCCTACTTCCAAGAGCACCCCATCACGGTCGTATGCACCGCCCCGCTTGCCGAGATCATAGGCAGCCGGGATGCATCCGGCCGGGTGGCGAAATGGGCCATCGAGCTGGCCCCCTACATGATCTTCTACCAGCCTCGCACCGCCATCAAGTCCCAAGCATTGGCTGACTTCCTCGTCGACTGGGCCGAGACCCAGTACCTGCCGACAGCTCCCGACTCCACTCATTGGCGCATGCACTTCGACGGGTCCAACATGCGCACCGGCTTGGGAGCCGGCATCATCCTCACCTCTCCCAAAGGCGACAAGCTCAGATACACGCTGCAAATTCACTTTGCCGCCTCCAACAACGTGGCCGAGTACGAGGCGCTCATACACGGGCTCCAGCTTGCCAAAGAGGTCGGCATACGTCGGATCCTATGTTACGACGACTCGGACTTGGTAGTCCAGCAATCATCCAGCGACTGGGACGCCAAGGATGCAAATATGGCAAGCTACCGCTTCCTCGTTCAGCAGATCAGCGGGTACTTTGAAGGATGCGAGTTCCTCCATGTACCGCGAGCCGACAACGAGCCAGCTGATACCCTGGCTCGAATAGGCTCCACTCGGTAGGCAATACCAACCGGTGTCTCTCTGCAACGCCTCCTCAAGCCGTCTATCAAGCTGTCCCCAGAGTCCGATTCCATCTTCGTGCCGCCTGACCCCGACGCAGCCGGGTCCGGCTCGAAGAACCAAGCAGGTGACCCGGGGACTTCGATAGTCGGCCCGGGGACGTCAGTAGGCGGCTCGGGGACTTCCGTAGTTACGCCCGACCCGGGGACTGCCACACCCGGCTCAGGGACTGCGGTAGTCGGCCTGGGGACTGCACCAACACAACAGGCGGCGGCCGACTCTAGCATTTCACCACCCAGCCCGCCCGCCCTGGTCGCAGTAGCCGTGTTGGCAATAGAAGAAGTCGTAGCTCCATCATGGGCCCAGTCCATCCTCAACTTCCTAATAAACCAAGATCTGTCGGCTGACAAAACAGAGGCAAGACAAGTCCAACGCCGAGCCGGAGCATACACAATCATCAACAGAGAGCTCGTCAGGCGCAGTGTCACTGGAGTCTTCTAGCGATGCGTCGAGCAAGAGAAGGGCATTGCAATCCTCAGATACATCCACCAAGGAGAATGCGGCCACCATGCGGCCTCAAGATCACTCGTCGCCAAAGCTTTCCGCCATGGGTTCTTTTGGCCGACTGCTTTGGATGACGCCAAGGAGTTAGTTAAACATTGCAAAGGGTGCCAAGTCTTCAGCTCCAAGCAACACATGCCGGCTTCGGCACTCAAGACCATTCCCCTCACTTGGCCCTTTGCCGTTTGGGGACTGGACATGGTGGGCCCATTCAAGACGGCGCGCGGCGGCATGACACATCTGCTTGTCGCCGTGGACAAATTCACCAAATGGATTGAGGCAAAGCTGATCTAGAAGCTGAATGGGCCGACTACCATGACATTCATCGCAGATATAACAACTCGGTATGGCGTGCCACACAGCATCATCACCGACAACGACACGAATTTTGCCAAGGGAGCATTGGCACGTTTCTACGCGACGCAGGGCATCCGGTTGGACTTAGCGTCCGTTGCCCACCCGCAGTCAAACGGCCAAGTCGAGCGAGCCAACGGCCTCATACTTTCCGGCATCAAGCCCCGACTGGTCGTACCACTGGAACGTTCGGCTGGCTATTGGCTCGATGAGCTGCCGGCCGTCCTCTGGAGTCTGCGCACTACCCCAAACAAGTCAACCGGCTTCACTCCTTTCTTCCTCGTGTATGGTGCCGAGGCGGTCATCCCAACTGACATCGAGTTCGACTCGCCTCGGGTAACCATGTACACGGAGGCGGAGGCCAAGGAAGCACGAGAATACGGCGTCGACCTGCTGGAAGAAGGTCGGCTGTTAGCCCTCAGCCGGTCCGCCATCTACCAGCAGGGCTTGGGCCGCTACCACGGCCGGAAGGTCAGACCAAGATCTTTCCAAGAGGGCGACCTCGTGCTCTGGCTGATCCAGCGAACAGCCCGGCCAGCACAAGCTCTCGGCCCCTTGGAAAGGCCCCTTTGTCATCAGCAGAGCGCTGGGAAATGACTCCCACTACCTGATCGACGCACAGAAGACGAAGGTACGAAAGAGAGACGACTCCGGCAAGGAGTCGGAACGACCATGGAACGCCAACCTCCTCCGAAGATTTTACAATTGGAATGCGGTATATATCATGCTAACTTTTGTACTAAGTACGAGACAATAGGACCCCCGAGGAGAGCTTGGGGACTGCCATCTTTTATCTATGAATGAAGAGTATCATGCTTATGATCATGTCATTACATTCACTTTTTTCGTCCGGCACCGGGTTCGACTAGTCGGCCCGGGGACTGGCCGCCTTGAGTTATATTAGAAGTCCTACCCGCGGTCAGACAAGTAGTGTGCCGGCACCCAAGCCTTCTCTTGCGAAAAGTCGCAGTTCGAAGAACCGGCTGTCCGGCTAGCAAGAGTTAAAGGCAGGAAAGGACGCCCACACGAAAAACGGCTAGGGACTAACGGACTAATATAACAAAAGTCGTTTTTTCTCCCACCACTGACCGACTACCAGAGTAGCCGGCCGACCGGCTTCCATTCACCTCGCTTCAATCTAAGAAAGCTCGAGTACTTACCTTCCCCCCCCCCAAAAAATATAGCCAAGTTCTTCCCTAGCCACAGGCTGCAGAGCACCTGCCGGTTGGGAAGGCAGCAGCCAGGGGAAGGCGGCAAAGGAAACAGCCTAAGGATAAAAAGCATACGCGAATGGAAGCCAAACACACACACGATCATATTTACACAAAAGACCTTCGAAAGGCCAGCATTCAACATAGTTTGAATACACCCCCAGTGGGTGGAACTGCGCAAGTTTAAAAAAAATTGTTCAAAGAGTAACAAGCAGGAAAAGCAAGGACGGCAGATTAAACCAAGGGAACGACTGGCAAGTCGGGCAGGTCGGTAGAGACGGTAGTGCTGGCTAGAGGAGTGGCCGGCTGGCGAGCCTCGGCATGATCACCACCTCCCGCAGAGGGCGCGCTAGCACGTGCCTCGTTGCTGGAGGAACGGTCAAGCTGAGGCTGGCTGGCCGCTTCACCGGCCGGCTCGACGTCTTTGCCTTCCTCTCCTTCGTCGTCTTCACCTTCATCGCTGGAAGCGATCTCCTCCGCCGAGTCCTTACCCTCTGTTGGGTCTAGCCCGAACCATTCCTCTGGCTGGGCAATGCCGTCGTCATTTATCTCAGGAGCAAAGGCGCTGATGTCAGTGCACTCGGTGATCGCCGAGGCACGCTGAGCGATAGCCGGCCGCACCTCCTCCATCTCCTCGTCGGCTTCCAGCCGCCAAGTGCGCAGCTGGTCCAGGTTCAGCCCGGGATACCAGGCTCGGACGAACTCCAGCACCCGCCCAGCTCCAAGCCGGGCTGCCGATGCCTTCCCGGCCTCGAAGCGGCCAACCGCAACCTCCAGCCTGTCGGCAGTCCGACTCGGGGTGCGGGGAATCGCTTCGCCTGGCCAGAGGGCGGCCAACACCTGCGCCACGGCGCTCTGGAGGCGGCGGAGCATGCGGTGAGCCGGCCGCAGCCGGGCTTGGACCGCCAAGAGTTGCTCCTCAAGTGTCCGGCTCGCGTCCGGCGCGATTTCAGCCCCCGCCTACCGGCGCGCCTCGTAGTGGGCCTCGATGGTCTGGGTGGCAATGACGGAGTAGACGGGGAAGTAGTCTGCACAAAGAACAAAAATTAGCACAAGTCAGAACACAAATCAGGGGGCAAGGAGCAAGCAAGGAGTGAGGAAGGTGGCTTACCATCGATCAGATCCTCAACCCGGCCGTAGCCCTCGCTCAGCGCTTGTTTTGCCTCAGCCCAGCCCGCCGCTTCGGTCTCGAACTCAGCTTTGAGGGTGTCCTCGCTGTCCTGCGCCTTCTTCAGGGCCGCCTTGTGGCTCTCCTCCTGGTCGGCCAACTTCTTGGCCAGGCGGTCACGCTCCAGGACTAAGGCGTTGCACTCGGCTTCCTTGGCACGAAGGGCGGTCTGGGCCCCACTGAGCTGCTCCCTCAAGTCGACATTGGCTCCTGCAAGCATGAAGACAAAGGAAAAATCAATAAGGAAGAAATCGTCAGGGAAGATCCGACCCGACTGCTCAGCAGTCGGCCCGAATCTCGGGGACTACACCCAGTGGGTGCGCTGACGCGGCCCCACAGGAGATGAACAAGACAAAGCACGCACTCCGGCTGTTGGTCAGGTCCTCGGTTTTCTGGCCCAGCTCCTGAGCCTGGGATTTGAAGGCAGCAGCGCGGAGGTTATGGTATTCCTGGAAGATCAGACAGGATGCAAGAATAAGATGGCTGTCAGGACCTAGTAAGTTCCAAGCTGCCTGCTTAGCAGCCGACTCGGAACTCGGGTACTACACCCAGTCGGTGCGCTGACGCGCCCCCACGGAAGAAATCAAAAAAACAAAAAACCAAGGCCAGAAGGCTCACCCGGATGACGGCCCGCGTCGTAAGGAACTCTTGGGTATATCGCTGCAGCGAAGCGGCCTGGGCTTGAAGCCGGTTCCGGACCTCCTGGGCCGCCGTGTTCAGCTCGGCCGTCCCCCCGCTGGGCGTCCACTCGGACGTGCTGGCGCTGGCCGCCTCCAGGGCCTCCGCCGTCCGGCTGGCGCCCGCAGCTCTGTGCGGCTCCGGCGCGGAGGTAGCTCCCCCTGCGCGCCGGCGAAATGCCAGCTGCACCTCGAGGCCGGCCCCTGCCTCCGGCTCGCCCCCGGCCGGCTGCTCTGGCGCCGCGGCTGGTTGGCCGCTTTGGCCCGCTCCAGTCGGTGCCGTCTGCGGCACCTCCTCCACGAAGACCACATGGTCCTCCCTCCTCTCCATCACCGGTGGGTCTCGGTCGACCTCCTCCGATGGGGGCACGGGGATGTCGGGGGCCACGGCGCGGAGGGGAATGACAAGCTGCGGAGGCTGGTTGCTCGAGGCCTCCGCCTCCTTCTCCGCGGCCGCCGCCTCCGCCTGGGCCTTGGCCGCCGTGTCAGATCCGGCCGGAGGCAAGTGGGATCAGTGGCGAAGGGCGTGGGGCGACGGCAGCGGCGTCTGGCATGGGCGGTGACGTGCTGGAGGCAGCGGGGCACACCGTCCAGGGAGGCGGGAGGCGCGGTAGTAGGGAGCAGGAGGCGGCGAGGCGGGTAGCGGCGCCTCGGGCTAGCTCCTGGCTCGGGCGAAGGGGAGCCAGGACGGCGGTGGCGGACATGCTCGGGCGAGCCCAGGGCAGAGCTCCTTTCGTGGGCTGTGG
>NC_057800.1:511660770-511661674 GCF_018294505.1 Triticum aestivum | reverse complement strand
GGGCGCGGTCAGCGGCGCGCACGGGCTGCGGCGGGTGGCCTCGGGCCTGCGTGGGCCCGCGGTGGGCTCCGCGGGTCGGCGGCGAAGTGGGGTACTAGCGGCGGTGATGTGGTGGCGTGCGAGTGGCCGGGGCGGCGGTGGCGGACATGTCCGGTGCGGGGGTGGACATGACCAGCGGCGCGAGGAGGAGAAAAGCTAGGGTTTTGTCCCCGAATTTGGACGGGGAGGCCTTATTTATAGGTAGAGGGAGCTAGGAGAGGCCAAAATAGGTGCGGTTTTCGCCCACACGATCGTGATCCAACCACAGAGAGTGTGGAGGGTGTTTAGATGGGCTAGTGGGCTATTATAGAGGAGTGCTAGGCTGCAAACATAAAGAGGGGTTTCGTGGTTACACGGTTATCCGTTGGGGCATCAAACGGCCTCCAAATGGAACGAAATTGGACAGGCGGTCTACCGGTGATATACCAAGGCCACTCGACAAATCTCGGCCCATTCCGAGAATGTTTTTCTCTAGCTCACGAAACAAGGTCTGGAAGGTGCAATGGGTGCATGTGAGAGAGTCGGCTGCCAAAATGAACAACGGAGAAAAAGACCGGATGCAAGTTTTGAAAACATGAGGATGAAATGTGCATGGTGACGTGGCAAAATGCAACACGCAAGCAAAAGACAGCGAATAACTGGAAGACACCTGGCGCATCAGACTTGGGGTATTACAAGAACCAGGCAAAGATCTGCCGATATTGTTGCAGACACGGGAGGCTGATCCCCACGAGATAGAGAGCTCCAAGAAGATGGAGCCTGCCACCGAGCCGACCCACGATACGCTCACAGCCACTACTGAGATGGTCAACGCCCCATTTGAGGTTACAGCCCCCGTGGCACTGCAGGAGCAGTTTCCCCGTTC
>NC_057800.1:511449589-511660499 GCF_018294505.1 Triticum aestivum | reverse complement strand
TTCTTCTTTGCCGATCTCAATTATGGTTTTCATCTAATTATGTGGTGATGAATAATGCAAAATTCTATTAGCTTCGATGCCATGCTATACATAGTGGTTTAAATAACTTCTGTCTCTTATACTGGAAAGTAATTCAGAATTTGTTTCTGTTTCAATTAGAGCCCTCATGCAGACAAGGATTGTGTGGTTGTACATGTCACTCGCTATGAGGCGGATGACCTGAATATACACACTGGGAAAACAGAGTTCTTAGGGTGTTGGATCCTGCAAGCCATTTGTGCTTATACCGATGTTGAGTTTTATTCCAGCCTCACTGTTATCAGGCGTGTTGTCCAGGGTGTACTGAAGCACAAGAAGTTCAAAGCTACTCCTTCGTTTGTGAGGTGTACTGTTCTTGTCAAGCTTACGCAGGAAGATGACGTGGCATGCCTCCACAAACAAGTTTATGAGTGGCAAGGCCACAAGGTTATGTTCATGAAGGTTGACAGGATTGAGCTACTACCGGACGTCCTCGATGATGTTCATGGAAAGGTCCGTCTTGTGTCCAG
The DNA here is from genome assembly GCF_018294505.1 of Triticum aestivum. Classification (NCBI taxonomy): domain Eukaryota; kingdom Viridiplantae; phylum Streptophyta; class Magnoliopsida; order Poales; family Poaceae; genus Triticum; species Triticum aestivum. The sequence continues at coordinate 511,659,951 of NC_057800.1, read as the reverse complement.
CCCAAATTAGATCGAGGCATGAAATAGTTGCCCTAGCTAGTGTTTAATAGTAGTTTGGATTGTGTCTAATTATCCGAACCTTGCCTATTATCGAGCCCTCTGGGCTAGTACTCTGTTTGAATCCGTCTATGGGAACTGCTACAACTTTTGTGTGCCCATGAATCATGTGAGAACCATCGTAATTGTTGCCGAAACAGATGTGTCCTCATTTATTTTTTTCATGAATATGGCATGGTAAGACATAAGTTGTCACGGTTTATCATACGAGCAGCATGTGTTTGATGAAATAGAGTACTCGTTCGAGAACTGTGCGCTAATGATACATAAGTACTTGTAAACACTGTTGGTGCTCCCCCACTTGTAAGGAGTTGTGCAAAACACGGCACATGGGCTCAGCTCGCTTCAACACTAGGCTATCGACCAACTAACAATCAATAATCTCCTGTCTGACATATAAGCAACTACGTATCTTGTTACAATAGTTCACGCAGTTAACTGAGGCCACAATGTAAATTCCAAACATTCGCATGCTAGTCCAGCATTCATGTGGAACACTCACATTAAACCCGGCTTCATAAAAAACTTGAAAAGCATAAGTTAAGCAATTTTATACATCTCAATGATTCATAGAACATAACAAACACATACTAGTTCACAGCAAAATACAAAGTTGTGAGAAGGTTTACAAATCAGGAAAAAACAAGCAACGCTTCTCTAAGCAAAGGGCCTCCTGGCAGGCTTAAATTTCCTGGAGTTCACTCTGGTTTTTTCTTGTTGCCACCATCCAGGGTTAGGTTCTCTCATTCCAGAATAACCAATTATAATTGTGTTCTCAGCTGGAATGCTGAACCGAACCATGTAGTGTATTGACCAGCTGAAATTCTTGTGCATTCCACTAAATTTAAGCACCACTATTTGCAGAAATAAGCATACCACAGTGCCTCTTGTCGGGGCACCTGTCCCAAAAACCTCCGTGCAGTCGTGCCAACTAGTCCTCGGTCCATGGATCACCTCATAGAAAGTGCATTCTAGACTAGGATGTAGTTGCTTTCGCTCGTCCCTACACTGCAATCAGGAAGTAAAACGTGTGAATCAGTTTCTTTAAGATTACATTTGTCATTCTACCTAGTTACTACCAATGTAGTAATACCTGGAAGACTGGTGGTTAGAGGACGATAGCTAGGAATAGCCATCTCATTTTGTGTAGTTGTACTAAAACTGAGGTGTGTACTATTGATTGCGCAAATAGAAACGCTATGGAGACAGACATCCCTGTTTGTGCAGATAGAAGCGATAAATGTGCAATCAAATTTGTGCAGTTCCACTGGGATGAAGCAATGTTAGCGGTGTGAGATTTAAGTGTAACCGCAAAAACATAATTCATGGGAAATAAAGCAAGACGGAAGCATTTCATAAAATGGTGGTGGCATTGCTTCAATTTATCGACGGCACTAGACCATTAGTTATAGTGACATTAGGTGGCATTGCTTAATGCTTCATGTGATTTTACATTAACGGTAGCGATATGGGCATAGGGATAGCAGGGGCATAAAGTCATGAGGCAGATGTGGTTGCCGAGAGCGGTAAAGACTCAGTCGGCATTTCTGCATTCGTCCCATTTTTATCTCTTTGGCGACATTTTCTTATGTGAGCACATGAAATCTAGACCTACTCATTCTCATTTGTGTTGTCCCCGAACACCCCTCACTTTCTTTCCTTTTTCAACCAAGAGACAGGTCCACTTCCCCCCACCCTTCGCCATCCACCATGCTTTCTTCGCCTTTTCAACCAACAGACTGGTTGGGTAGCCAGTATCTACTACTTTCCCCCGTTTCCTCTTAGAACCAAATCCAAGATTCATGCTAGAACTTTCCCACTTTCTTCCCAGTTTGAACCAACTCTTAGATTCGACTGTATGAACTAGCTTTACCTCTAATAATAGTAAAAGTGTAGGTGGCTTTGGAACAGCCGACGGAATTAGAAAAAGATCCACACACAGCCACATGGGGAGCTGGGGCAGTAGAGCAAGGCAGGTTTCGAAGGAATATATACCCGAGGGTCATCGGCATGTGGCAAAGACGGCATTTGGAGGCAGCATCTTGGCCACAATGCCGCAGGGAGGAAGAAGGGGTCGGAGGCCCTCCCGAGCCGGCGCTCTCTCGGAGAGAACGACACGACCGCCGATTGGGATGTGCAGGCAGCCGTTGGTCTCCTCCCTCATCGCTGATCACAGTGTGAACGATGCACATAAACCCCTACCCGGTCGAGGTGGTCCGGCCGGATTTGTGACCAGCCGTGAGTAGAGAGAGAGAGTGTGTGGCCCCCTATGTCTTGCTTGCATCTGGAGAGCATGAGAGAGTGAAAGAGAGGAACCCTAGTAAAGCAAGCGCTAAGGCTCCTGCTTAAATATATAGTGGAGTGATTTTGTTGTACCATCTTCAAACAATGCGCTCATACATGTACATGTGTAACACCCACGATGCGGCTATATCTCCCATGTGTCGGAGCACAACTTAGAGGCATAACCGCATTGTAGGCATGTCGCAAGAGGGGTAATCTTTACACATCCCATGTACTAAATAAGAAAGGGATAAAGAGTTGGCTTACAATCGCCACTTCACACAATACATAAATATAGCATTACAACATTCAGAATACAATCACGGTCCGACTACGGAACCAAGATAAAAGAAGACCACCCCTAATGCTAGATCCCCGATCACCCCGACTGGGCTCCACTACTGATCAACTGGAAACGAAACAACACAACGAAGAAGATCTTCATCGAGCTCCTACTTGAGCTCAGTTGCGTCACCTACACGGTTATTATCGGTGCCTGTAACTGTTTAAAGGAATCTGTGAGTCACGGGGACTCAACAATCTCACACCCTCGCGATCAAGACTATTTAAGCTTATGGGTAGGAAAAGGTAGTGAGGTAGAGCTGCAGCAAGCACTAGCATATATGGTGGCTAACTTACGCAAATGAGAGCGAGAAGAGAAGCAAAGCACGGTCTTGAACTAGAAGTGATCAAGAAGTGATCCTGAAACTACTTACGTTCAAGCATAACACGAGACCGTGTTCACTTCCCGGACTCCGCCGGAAAGAGAACATCACGGCTACACACGCGGTTGATGCATTTTAATTAAGTTAAGTGTCAAGTTCTCTACAACTGGATTTAACAAATTCCCATCCGCCCATAACCGCGGGCACGACTTTCGAAAGATCAAAACCCTGAAGGGGTGTCCCAACTTAGCCCATCACAAGCTCTCACAGTCAATGAACGATATTTCTTCTCCCAGGAATACCCGATCAGACTCGGAATCTCGGTTACAATACATTTCGACAATGGTAAAACAAGACCAGCAAAGCCGCCCGGATGTGCCGACAAATTCCGATAGGAGCTGCACATATCTCGTTCTCAGGGCACACCGGATGAGCCAGACGTCGGGTTGGCATAGATCCTGGTTGCCCAGGGGGCGCCGGACATCGCTCAGGTTGGACCAACACTTAAAGAAGCACTGGCCCGGGGGTTTAAAATAAAGATGACCCTTGAATCTGCAGAACCCAAGGGAAAAAGGCTTAGGTGGCAAATGGTAAAACCATGGTTGGGCCTTGCTGGAGGAGTTTTATTCAAGGCGAACTGTCAAGGGGTTCCCATAGCACCCAACCACGTAAGGAACGCAAAATCAAGGAACATAACACCGGTATGACGGAAACTAGGGCGACAAGAGTGGAACAAAACACCAGGCATAAGGCCGAGCCTTCCACCCTTTACCAAGTATATAGGTGCATTAAAGTAAACAAGATATAATAATGATATCCCAACAATATCCATGTTCCAACAAGGAACAAACTTCATCTTCACCTGCAACTAGCAACGCTATAAGAGGGGTTAAGCAAAGCGGTGACATAGCCAAACAACGTTTTGCTAGGACAAGGTGAGTTAGAGGCTTGACATGGCAATGTGGGAGGCATGATATAGCAAGTGGTAGGTATCACGGCATAGCAAAAGAGCGAGAAACTAGAAAACAAAGATAGAAGTGATTTCGAGGGTATGGTCATCTTGCCTGAGGTCCCGCAAGGAAGAAGAACGAGTCCATGAAGAAGACAAACGGACGAAGTCGAACGGATCCTCACAACTCCAGAACGAAACTGAAGCTAACGAGAGAAGCAACCCGGAAAGAAGCAAGCAACAAAGTAAACAAACATCACATAAACATGGCATGATGCACAATCAAGTATGATGCATGTCCGGTTTAAATATGCATGGCATGGCAAAGTGCACAAACAAACTACAAGTTAAGTTGGGTTCAATATGCAACGGAGTTGCATATTGAAGAAAACACCACATGACTTATTTTGTTCTCTCTCGTTTAGGTACCCAACAAAATTAAATGTTGATTAACATGGCAAGAGGTGAAGCAAAAGATAACTACCTAACTAGGAAAGTTTAAATGAGGCCGGAACAACAAACAACAAGTCCGAAAAAAATCCTCATGTGCATTTAGCAATTTGAATGCAAACAACAATTTAAACATTCTAAATGTTATTATCATGATGCGGATGACATGTTCAAGCTTATGCAATTTTTTATTAAAAGTTGACAAGAGCATTATGAAGCATTTGTCACCGTGGTGGAAAGAAAAGGGGTGTCACGGCAACGATAACGATAACGGTGCCATGACAATGTTCCGGTTCCGGTAACTCGATTGAGATACCGATGCAAAGGAGAAGTGTGTGGTTGCGCGCAAAAGGTGGTGGGGCGCTCCCGGATACCGGGTGTCCCATGAGTCGATGGCTTGGAAGCGAGAGACACTACGGACACGGAGCAACACACGGTTCAACTCATACATCGCAAGCATTCGTTCACGGACGTCATCTCGGGGTTATACCTTCGAAGCGTGCAAACGAGACAGTTCGGGTTTGGTGCAAAGTAGAGGAAGTAGACGTTCTCGCGACGGTAGTGGAAGTAGTGGTCCTCGCTTCGTAGATGTTCACACTCCGTAGGTGTTCGGGGTCAAAACAAGGAAGTTGAGGCCCACGGGTCTTCAAGGGTCGACGGTACATGTTCTGTAGACGTTCGAGCGGCGGTAGTTATACACATTCACGGAGTAGGTCATCCACGTCGTCGGTAGATGTTCACTTGACGGCCTTCAACGGCGGTAGTTGTTCTTGTTTCGTCGTGGAAGTAGTTGCACATCTCATAGTGGTACTTGACGATTTCAGAGACGGCGAAAGACGAACTTGGCGGTCCTCGTTGATCTAGTACTTGGCGTTATTCCCTGTACGGTGGTCATTTTAGGCATTGGGCGTCGAGGTACTTGGCAGTCTTGTGTAGACGAACTTGAGGTACTCCATGGTAGAGGAATCAACGTTGCAACGGTGGTCTCGACGTAACCAGATCGAAGCAAGGCCAAGGGGTCTTGCGCATCGCAGATCGAAGCAGCGGTCGTACTCGTCCTCCTGCGAGCAGAGACGAGGGCACCAGGAAGACCTACGAGGAGAAGCAATAGCAAGGGCGAGGAAGACGACGAACTTGGCGCGCCGGTGGTAGGGACGAGGCCCTGCCGGCGGGCAGGAGGCGCAGAGGAGGAAGGCAAGGGGACGTCCACGGCGGCGCTGGTCGCCGGCATCAGGCCTCGTGACCCGCAGGCAAGCAGTGAGGGCGAGGAGGTAGGTCGTCGACGGAGAAGGGGCATGGCGCAGAGACGAGGACATAGGCGCGATGAGGCGAACGGCAGCAGCTTGCTCACCGACATGGCTGGAAGCGGAGTTCACCAGTGCAGGTGCATGGGTGAGGAGGAGACGAGATGGCGTGGCAGCGGCCTGATTCCGCGGTGGCTGGTGGCGAATGCAGGCGACGAGGAGGAGGCAGAGGGACAGGATGAGGGCGCGACTGCTGATGGAAAGGGGCGCGACGGCGGCGAGGAGGCCGACGGGGCTCCGGCCTGGTTACCTGGATCGAAGGAGGAGGGAGGCTGAGGGGCGCTGGAGGGAGATCGAAGAGAGGGAAAGGGGATCGATGGAGGTGGGGGGTTCGGGCGACGGGGTTTCTGGCGGCGCAAGGGAAGAGACTAGGGAGAGAGCGAGAGGGAGTGGTCGGGCCTAGGGTTAGGTTAGGTGGGCCTGCAGCTGGGCTGGGTGCAGTTGGCCTAGGGAGGCCAGCTGCTGGGCCTTGGGCCACTTTGGCTGCGGGGAAGGATGGCTGGCCTGGTGGTTGGGAGGCCCAGGTGGCCAGAGGCCTGGCTAGGATCTCTCTCTCTCTCTCTCTGTGTCTCTCTTATTTTATTCCATAGCAGAAAATAGAAGCAAAGAAAGGAAGGAGAGAAAAGAAAGGGTTAGAGGAAGGCCTTGGGCGCGCGGACTATATTCCCGGACTCGCCAAAAAACGTGCTTGTTCCGAGAAATAGAAAATGCCATAATTAAACGATCTAAATTCAAGTCCATTTGAATTTAATACAAATGGTTTGAATAAGTTAAAGGTACTGAAGAGTCCAAAAAAATGTTCAGACTCTTGGTGGAGCTCCGGAAAATAGAGAAAGGGGTATATAGCAAAAATAGAGGCCAAGAGTTGTGATATCAAAGGCATTGGGATTTTTGCAAGTGTGTTAAGGTGAATTCCAAAATAATGGAATATAATTTTTATAGCTCCCTAAAGTATTGGGAGAGTATGTTATAAAGAGCAATCACCATGTGAGTCCCCTCGGTTTAAATGGATCGAAGATCCATACGGTTTATTCGGTTGAGTTTTAAAATGGGTTGCATGAATACATGATGCAATGCACATGATGCAAGGGTGAATGCAACGAACCAAACAAAACACATGACGAATCTCGGAAAACAAGGAAGGCATCGGAAGCTCCGGTCTTGGGGCGTTACAACACTCCACCACTACGAGAGGATCTCGTCCCGAGATCTAGGATGACATCGGAGGGAAAAGGAAGAGGAAGATAAGAGGTAAAACTAAGTTGCTTCTTCGACAAATGAGTGAAACCAAAAAAACTTTGCGAGGTTGAACAAATTGAAAGAAAGAATACAACGGAGATGAACAAAGTTGAAAACACTCTGTTAGAAAAGAGAAACAAGGAAGAACAAATTCGGATAGCACTCCGGTTGAGAAGTGATACGAAACTTGATAAGAACTTGAGAAGAGGGCACAACACTCCGATTAAATGGGTAAGCACGAAAAGAACACGATCCTCACCATTCGAGATGATGATTGAAGAGAACAACAACACAATTCCTCCGGAAGAGATAAAAGAATGGAATTAAAGGAACGGAAAAGAAAACCACATCTTTTCCCTAAAATGAGCTTTTAGAAAGCATCTTTAGGAGAAGGGTCGAACGGAGTTGTTGGAAATCCAACAACAAAAAGAGTAAGCTTGTTGCGGGCTTATGGAAAAAATCTCGAAAACTTGAGGTGAGATTTTGCCACTAACGAAAACAATAGATTGGATTGATCTCAACAAGGAGATGAGAAACTATTTCACCGGGAGGATGAATGAAGAACTTGGGTCATTTATAAGCACCATAAATAGCAACAAACCTTAGGAAAGGCTTAAAGTGAAATATAACCCAAGATAACTCCAATGAAGAGATTGATGGGTTGCAAGGATCTCATGACCAAATTGAAAATGATGGGTTTAAAATATCCCATTCTTGTGAATGAAGAATGATATACTACCACCTCAAAAGATATGGGAGAACAATTGCACTCTGGATTGCAAGATGAACAATGCTTGAACTCCCTAAAACAAGACATGTGTTGAACACCATGTTTATTTGAGAGTATAACTTGGAAGATCAAAACTTCGAGAGAAATCTTGAAGAACAATTGAAGAATGAAAGGAATGCTTTACGAACCACCATGTAGAGCCTCCATGAAGAACTCCAGTAAAAAAAGAATGATGAAACGAAAGGAAAAAGATGTTGAAAACACAAGGTGAAGCCTTGCAATGATTTAGATGGAGCTTCACGACGAGATAATTGATAGAGCTTGGAACTCCGGGAAAAGAAAGATGAGCAAATGAAATCAAGAACTTTGATGAACCTCCGAAATAAGGAATTAATCACTTGGATGAAACAAGAATAAGAATTACATTATGCGCATCCTTCATCAATTAAATTGATGACAAGAAATAGATTTGGCATACTACTCCTTATTGGAAAAGATAAAGGATAGATATAGCATAAACTTGGGAAGGTCTTGATGGAACCGCCAGTGTGATTTGGAAACAACGAATGAATTAATAAGAAACCCACAGAAGAGTAATCTTGAATGGACCACAGTAAGAATTGAAAATGAACAAAGAAAAGATAAGGAAAACACCGGGAAGAATTATAAAAGAACGAAGAAACTTGAGAGATTATAAATACATGAGAACGGAGAGATCATGAACTGATTAGAGGATATTTAAATGATGCACCAGTATGATTTGAGGAATGAGAGCTGAAAGCTGCGAATGAATAAATCTTCTGAAATGATGGGCTCCGGAGAGTCAAACTGAAAAGACTCCTGAAATGCTCCGGATGGGTGAAAAGAATTCTCACAATCGAAAAAAATTATGACAGGATGGCAACAAGCTAGAATCACGAATCTTTGAGAGAACGGATAAGATTTAGAGGAAAACCCTTCTTCGGTCTTCAAAATTCGAGAATGATGAAGAGAAACACCACCAAGAATTTTTGAGGTACTCCGGAATGAAAATTAGAAAGGTTGAACCAATGATGGAAAGAATTTGAAAGATCTTGGAGAAAGACATATGACTGGTGATAATTCATTCTTTCGTCAAACTTAGAAAAAGAATTGAGAATAACTCCGCGAAAATTAGAAGAGTTAGGTAAGATCCTGGGAAAAGACCTGTGGGTTAGGGCCCACTCAAAAGATACACCGTTGAATGATTGCTTGAAAAGGGAGATTGTACCGGTTGAATTAAATGGCTTGAAAGAGATAACAACCTCGAAAACTAGCTTGGATTGATTATGAATAGAAGCACTAATCTTCCGAGATATCTTTGGCACAATGGAACAAGTGGAAAAGGAGAGGTGAAAAATTAAGAGGTGTAACGGCATGGAAAAGCATTTGAAACGATGAAAAGAATACAATCAACCCTGGAAGGCTTGAGTTGGAACCACCGGAGAAGGAAAAGAATGAAGAATGATGAGCTTGAAGCTCCATTAGAATCTTCCTGAGAATCACCGGATAAGAATATTGACGGAAAAGAATGGAGAGACTTCACATCAATTAGATGGATACTTGATTAAGAAATCTGAGTCCTTGAAGAAAAGGGATGGGAGGGCGAGAAAACAAAGACAACTTGGGACGGATAAAAACAAGCACCGTTGAGAAGAACTAATAATTGATCTTGCGGATGGGAAAAATGATAGGATCATCTTAAAGAGAATCACACCGGTTGGAAGGAATTGACAAGACAATCTCGATAAACGAGAAGGATTAGTATTCACATAGAAATATGAGAACACTGGTTAGAAAAGGTATGAAATCTACATTTGACTTCGAAGCAACACGAATACCACAACTCAAAACAAAACAAAGGTTTGGCTTGTAGAATCAGCCGGAAACAAACATATGATAGATCCCGTATCGTATCATGTGTCTGTTGAAAAGATATTCTAGGAGCTACTTGAATTCCCACTTATAAACTCCCGAAACTTTCTGGTTATGCAATCAAGTGTTGGGGATACAGGGGAAGCATAATATCTCACCCAAAACTAGCAAATCCTACATCCAGCTGTATCCATCCTTCAACACATAACCAAGAAACCTTCGGAAATCATTTACCTCAACCTTTGAAAATCATCCGTTATACGAGTTATGGCAATACTCCTGAACTCCCGCCCCAGTACTGGGTGGCGTCGAGGTTATCTCACCAACAATGGCATAAAAGAGATTTTCGATGTCGGCAAAACTCAGGTATTCCAGAACTGCAACGATAAAATTGTGATGACAACACCTCGGAGCTCAACTCCCCGGGACACTGTCAGAACCCCTAAATGTCAGTAGGCACTAAGAACAATGTTCTCGCCACAAAACCATCGGAACAATTCCAAGATACCCGCGTGATCCTAATTTTTTTTAGTGAAACTTGAGAAGAGAAGAGTCAAAACTCTATGTCAGGATGCCTCACCAGAGCGACGAAGGGACTGAGGAGTAAAAAGAAATCCTACTCTCCGATATATATAATGCTATAACACTCAAAACATTTTTCTAGACTAAACAACGCCAGTGATTCCATCAAGCAGGGGGCTCCTAAGTCGGGGAAGGCTCTGATTACCAACTTGTAACACCCACGATGCGGCTATATCTCCCACGTGTCGGAGCACGACATGGAGGCATAACCACATTGTAGGCATGTCACAAGAGGGGTAATATTTACACATCCCATGTACTGAATAAGAAAGGGATAAAGAGTTGGCTTACAATCGCCACTTCACACAATACATAAATATAGCATTACAACATTCAGAATACAATCACGGTCTGACTACGGAACCAAGATAAAAGAAGACCACACCTAATGATAGATCCCCGATCGCCCTGACTGGGCTCCACTACTGATCAACTGGAAATGAAACAACACAACGAACAAGATCTTCATCGAGCTCCCACTTGAGCTCAGTTGCATCACCTGCACGGTTATCATCGGCACCTGCAACTGTTTGAAGGAATCTGTGAGTCACGAGGACTCAGCAATCTCACACCCTCGCGATCAAGACTATTTAAGCTTATGTGTAGGAAAAGGTAGTGAGGTAGAGCTGCAGCAAGCACTAGCATATATGGTGGCTAACTTACGCAAATGAGAGCAAGAAGAGAAGCAAAGCACGGTCGTCAACTAGAAGTGATCAAGAAGTGATCCTGAAACTACTTACGCTCAAGCATAAGACGAGACCGTGTTCACTTCCGGGACTCCACCGGAAAGAGACCATCACGGCTACACACGCCGTTGATGCATTTTAATTAAGTTAAGTGCCAAGTTCTCTACAACCGGATATTAAAAAATTCCTATCTGCCCATAACCGCGGGCACGGCTTTCGAAAGTTCAAAACCTTGAAGGGGTGTCCCAACTTAGCCCATCACAAGCTCTCACGGTCAACAAAGGATATTGCTTCTCCCAGGAAGACCCTGATCAGACTCGGAATCCCGGTTACAAGACATTTTGACAATGGTAAAACAAGACCAGCAAAGCCGCCCAGATGTGCCGACAAATCCTGATAGGAGCTGCAAATATCTCGTTCTCAGGGCACACCAGATGAGCCATACGTCGGTTGGCATAGACCCTGGTTGCCCAGGGGGCGCCGAACATCGCTTAGGTTGGACCAACACTTAGAGAAGCACTGGCCCGGGGGTTTAAAATAAAGATGACCCTTGAGTCTGCTGAACCCAAGGGAAAAAGGCTTAGGTGGCAAATGGTAAAACCAAGGTTGGGCCATGCTGGAGGAGTTTTATTCAAGGTGAACTATCAAGGGGTTCCCATAACACCCAACCGCGTAAGGAATGCAAAATCAAGGAACATAACATCGGTATGACGGTAACTAGGGCGGCAAGAGTGGAGAAAAACACCAGGCATAAGGCCGAGCCTTCCACCCTTTACCAAGTATATAGCACTACAAAAAAAGACACATCCATGACATTTTGCGCTGAACGAATTTTTTTCTGTCATACATATGACACTTATATGACGATAATTATGACAAAACCCGGTATCATCATAGATGTGGTGGGCTCCTACTTCTATGACAAAAATCATGACACAAAATGGGCTTTTCGTCCTGGGCGGGCCGGAGACGCAGCTGCATGATATTCTTTGGGCCGTCCATGATGGAAAAAACCATGGTAGAAGAGAGGGCGAGGAAAATTTCGAGGAGTTCCCGGTTACGGTGGGAGGTCGGGGGCCGAGCGATGCGCGTTTCTCTCGTACACGTATGCGCGTGTGTGTGAGGCGTTGGCTCTAACTGAACCCGAGCGATTGCACTGCAGGCTACACGTTACTGAACCCTGAGCGATCGATCAATGGCTGTTAACTGAACCCGATCGAGCGATTCCTTCGCTACTGCTGCTAGCTGAAGCCGATCGATGGGATGAATAGTGAGCGTTGCGGGGGGGTGGATGAACAGTGAGCGGTGGCATTGCCTCTAGATGAACAGGACCCCGTGGTGTGGTGGAGGGCTGGATAAACAATAGACGATGGAGGGGTGCCCGTGGAGGGGTGGATGAACAGGCCCCCGTGGTGTGGAGAGCTGGATGAACAGTAAACGGTGGAGGGTGGTTGAACAGGACCCCATGGTGTGGAGGGCTGGATGAACAGTAGACGGTGGAGGGGTGCCCATGGAAGGGTGGTTGAACAGGACCCCGTGGTGTGGAGGGCTGGATGAACAGTAGATGGTGGAGGGGTGGTTGAACAGTAACCAGTGGAGTAGCGCGCGGTAGAGGCTGGATGAACAGGAGCCTGTGGAGGCTGGAGGAGGTCGACGGTGGAGATGAACAGTATCCCATGGAGTCCCGTTTTGTGGCACGCCACACCCCTCCCGATGAACAGGACCCCCGTTTCGACCGTGGCACTCCAACACAAGTCCGTTTCCTCCGTTTTGCGGTACGCCACACCCCTCCCGATCAACAGGACCCCCGTTTCGACCGTAGGAGGTCCGTTTTCTCCGTTTTGTGGTACGCCAGACCCCTCCCGATGAACAGGATCCCGTTTTGAACGTGACCGGTCGAACACAAGGCCGTTTCCTCCGTTCTGCGGTATGCCAGGACTCGTTTCCATCGCATGTTCCATCCAAGCCCTCCCGATGAACATGACACATTCTGTTGCCTCCCCATGGACACGACGCATTCCGTTGCCTCCCCATGAACATGACGGATTCCGTTCCCTCCCCATGAACACGACGATGATGTTGTTTCTCCGTTCCGACCCAGCCATGTACATGAGCCCTAGCCGTACATACGAGTAGGCGTTCGAGACACCGCCCGTATGTACACATATGTGGCCGTATTTTCTTTCTTGCACCCTGGTCGTTGTACGTCCGTGTAAATGCTACGTGCGCGCCTCTACTACGACACGTGCGCGCCTCTACTACGACATGTGCGTGCCTCTACATCGACTAGTATGTACATACACGTTCGCGACCAGAATGACAATGCTACATACGCTTCGACCAGGTGGGTCCCGACTGTCAGGCACTTCCTTGCCTGCGAAGATGTAGCTGGTCGGTCCCAGCAGTCAGGTGGTAAATCGTTTTTTTTTGCCCGGACACATTTCCTTGCGTGCGAAGATGTAGCTGGTGGGTCCCAGCAGTCAGGAGGAAACATTTTTTTTGCGAAATACAGTGGCCCGTCCGGTGGGTCCCAGCTGTTAGGTGCAGGAATCATTATTTTCCACGTAATAAGGAGGCACTTCCTTGCTGTGGCCGTGGACCCAGCTGTCAGCCTCTCCACGTACAGTGCACGTCCGATGGAAGTCGTTCCTTGACCACGTTGACCAGGCCACGCCGAGAGCTCCAGGCGGTGGACGACGGCGAGGCCTAGGAAGGGGACAACACGGAGCCAGGGAAGACTCGGCAGTTGTTTCCCACGCGGAGGGGAGTACGACTGTACGAGGGTTTACTGGTTCGTCTACCGTCGCCAGAGAATAACAGCGGGTGTGGGTGAGTAGAGGTATGGCTAGGCCAGTGATGGGAGTACGGTCGGGTGGTGAGGCCTGCGCGGCAGCACAACCGGCCGCGAGGAGGAGGGAGCAGGCAGCCCCGCCGGCGCTTGTTTGAGCGGCTGGAGCAGGAAGAGCAGAGATTGAAGAAGCACGACGGCCGTTGGATGGACATCCAACAGTCAGTGCTTGTGTGTCAAACTTTTTTTCAGAAAGCCTCAATTCTGTGGAAAACAGCATACATCCCATCTGCCATTATTTCTAATAATTTACATCCCATTTGCTAATTCTTAAGGTTTTTTGGAGCCCATATTCTTTTTGTTAGCATTACAGCCCATATTGTGGCAACAGTTAAAAAATTATATGAAATTTTGCATATTTCGGTGCGGTCCTAACTGTTTTTAATCCCGAAATTTCGACTCGCATTCAAACTGGTTTTAAAAATAAATGTATATCAATATAAAATCCAACAAATTCTCCATGCATAAAAATTAATATAATTTAAAATCTTGAAATGAAAAAAAAAACATATTTGAAACTAATTGCCGGTTTGATGTGTTTTAAAAATCTATAACCCATTTCTCATTACTGATGGGCCATTTTCTCGGCCAGCCGAATGAAAGCTCTCCTCGTCTTGAAAGATTTTTAGCCCAACAGGCCTGACAAAGCGACTTACTTGGCAAATCACAAAAAACTGGGTTGTGGCCGTGGACCCAGCTGTCACCCTCTCTACGTACAGTACTCTTTCGATGGAAGTCGTTCCTTGACCACGTTGACCACGCCGCGCGGAGAGCACCACGGCGGTGGACGATGGCGAGGCCTAGGAAGGGGACGACGCGGCAGCGGAAGCCCGCGCGGAGAGGACTACGAGGGTTCACTGGTTCAGCTGCGGTGTGAGGCTACCGTCGCCACAGGGCCTGCCAGTGGTGGGAATAGTAGGGGGCGGTGAGGCCTCTGCGGAAGCACACCCTGCCACGGGAGGCAGGAGCATGCGACACGACCGACGCTGCTTTGGGCGGCTGGAGCAAGAAGACCAGAGGTTGAAGAAGCACTACGGCCGTTGGGTGGACATCATATGGTCACTGGAGCTAGAATCGTTCATATTGACTAAGTTGACAAAGCCTTCGTCCCCATCAACTTAGTAGGCCCACAAGTCAGCCTCCCAGCAAGGTGGGTCCCAGCTAGCCGGGGGAGTATTCATTTTTTTGTGCGTAATAAGGAGGCACTTCAAGTGGGTCCGAGCTGACAGCCGGGGGAACGTTTTTTTCACGAAATACGGTGGCCCGTCAGGTGGGTCCCAGCAGTCAGGGGGAAACGATTTTTTTCGCAATATAGTGATGGCCCGTCCGGTGGGTCCCCGCTGTTAGGTGGAGGAATAATTATTTTCCGCGTAATAAGGAGCTACTTCCTTGCGGCTGCTGTGGACCCAGCTGTCAGCCTCTCCATGTACAGTACTCTTCCAATGGAAGTCGGCCGTTGACCACATTGACCACGCCCCATCGAGAGCACCAGGGCGATGGACGACGGCGAGGACTAGGAAGGGGACGACTCGGAGCCAGGTAAAACGCAGCAGTTGATGCCCACGCGAAGAGGAGTACGAGGGTTCACTGGTTCGGCTGCGGTGTGAGGCTGTTGTCGCTGCAGAATAACAGGGGGTGTGGGTGAGTAGAGGGATGGCCTGGCCAGCGGTGGGAGTTGTAGGGGCGGTGAGGCCTCCGCGGCATCACAGCCGGCCACGAGAGGTAGGAGCACGCGGCACGACCGGCGCTGGTTTGGGCGGCTGGAGCAAGAAGACCTGAGGTTGAAGAAGCACTACGGCCGTTGGATGAACATCGTATGGTAACACGAGCTAGAATCGTTCATATTGACTAAGTTGACAAAGCCCTTCGTCCCCGTCAACTTGGTTGGCCCACAAGTTAGCCTCCCACTATGCTGGGTTCCAGCTGGCAGGGGGAATATTCATTTTTTTGTGCGTAATAAGGAGGCACTTCCTTGCGTGCGAAGATAGCTAGTGGGTACGACATGTCAGCGGGGGGCACTTTATTTAGCGAAATACAGAGGCCCTTCCGGTGGGTCCCAGATGTCAGGTGGAGGAATCATTATTTTGCGCGTAATAAGGAGGCATTTCCTTGTGTGCGGCCGTGGACCTAGCTATCAGCCTCTCCATGCACAGTCTACTTCCGATGGTGTCATTCGTTGAGCACGTTGACCATGCCACGCCGAGCACATCCAAGGTGGTGGACGATGGCGAGGCCCCGGACAGCAACGAGCCGGAGATGGGAAGATGCGGGAGTAGAGTCGCAGACAGAGAGGTGTACGAGGGTTAACTGGTTCTAGTGCGGTGTGGTTCGACAGTCGGTGGAGAAGAACAGGAGGTGTGGAGGGGTGGAGGGATGGCCTGGCCAACGGTGGAGTAGCGCTTCATAGCGAAGCGTGCTAAGCAGAGTTGTTAGCAGCAGGAGGCGGGAGGTGGTCTTGGCGGCGCTGGAGGAAGAGGACGAGAGATTGAAGATAGATGCTAGTCGCTAGATGTAAATCCAACGCTAACATGTCAGAATCATTTTTTGACTAAATTGACAATGACTTGCATTGGATTCGACCTATTGGCCCACATTTCAGCCTCCAAAAATGTGGCACGTATTCAACCCATTTTTTCAGAATTTACAGTCTTTTTTTGCGCGGTAGAATTTATAGTCAATTTGATCTTTTTTTTGAATTACAACCATTAGCTGGGCTGGGTGAACAAAAAATGTAGCGTCCATGCGACCCGTTTATTTTATTTCTTGAAAAATTACAGGCCATTTGCACTTTCTCGAAATACACGATTTTGCTAGGCTGATTCCAATTATAATGTTGGGTTGGGCCAGCAATGTTATCAAAAAATAAAAAGGGGCTGAGCATATTATTATAAATATATTTAAATAATAAGTGATATTATTACATTCTTCCTTAAATCTTACCAAGCTTTTGTGCACAATCACTAGGTTTTTTGTGCCAAAACAATCCAGGATTTTATTTGTTAATAAATTATTTTTATAAGTTAATAAGATGTGGGATATTGTTTTCTTACATATGTAAGTATCTGTTAAATATATGATGACAATAAAAATAATATATAATAACATATAAAATAATTTTTTTAGAAAAACAGGGAGCATCTCCCCGGTTCCATTGCTGAGAACGAAACCACAACATATTCTAATACAGCAGCTCAAAGAGTAGTTCGAAAGCAAAGGTAGAAAAGCTACAAACTCGGGGGGGGGGGGTGGATGAACAAGTTCTCTGAATAACACAAATCACCCGAGCAGTGCCAAAGGCAGAGCGGATAGAGCACTCAAATGACACAAGGAGGGTCCAGCGAAGCCTTCATGGTCTTCAGCCGAGGGTCGTGTTAGCCTGCGGCGACCAGTAAGCAAGCGGAGACACCAGGCTGGAAGGCGTAGAATGGTGGATGTCCCTCTTTTTCGGCGCCAGGTGCCCATCATCTTCATCAGAGATCTTGAGATGAGCCCACGGGTCCAGCCCTAGAGCAGGTCGAGCCTTGTTCAGCCACAAGTGATCGCCAACGGTTTCTGGAGGGATCTTGTTAGGGTTTCCACGAAGCTCATCAACTTGTCCTTGTCCGATCCGGAGGAGAGAATCGCCCAGTTCCTCACCATGTTCCCGATCAACCTCAAGACCTGCTGAATGGAAATCCAGGAGGTGTTACTGAAAATCATAGCATTTCTATATTTCCAGAGGCACCAAAGGACAACTGAGCTAATAGTGTTTAAAACTGAGCACTTTTTGGTAGCAATCCAGAATCTTGCGACAGATTCAAAGGATCAGCCAATCTGACTAGAGAAATATTCCTCAATGTGGGCCCAGAGATGTTTAGTAACTATACATTCAAAAAATAGGTGAGAACAAGACTCTTGTTCAAAGCAGTAAACACAATCAAGGGGTTTGATGATGTGTCTCTTCCTAAGGTTATCCCTAGTCATCAATTTGTTTTTGGAGAGAAGCCAGAGAAATACATGAATTTTAGGGGGAACTCTCAATTTCCAGACAGCAGGGATAAACATGGGTTGAACCCCTCTAAAGTTGATAACATGATAGAGGGAGCTGGAGGAATACTTCCCCTTATTGTCCAGCTGCCAAACCAGGGCATCCGGCTCGGCAGTAAAGGTAATGCTTTTGGCAATTTCCTCCAACTGGAACCATTGTTCCATGAGACTATCACTAAAGTTCCTTCTAAAAGAGAGTTTTAGGCATTGACTGTCCCAAACTTCATTGACACTTTTGTTAAGCTCATTGCAGACAGAGTAAATAGGCCAAAATTGGACTGCTAGGGGGATGTGCCAAACCAAGTATCTTCCCAGAACCTGGTTCTGCTCCCATCCCCTATGTTCCATCTGTAGCCAAATTTCACAGCATGCATAATAGATTTTAATCCTTTCCAGAATCTAGAGGTCTTAGGGTTGGAGGAAGGGACACAAATATTAGGTTTATTTCCTAGGTATTTATGGGCAATAAGAAGCTTCCAGGGTTTCAGGTCTTCCTCATAGAATCTTTTAATCCAAGACCCTAGAAGACAGATGTTAATTTCTTAGAGGTTAGGTATGCCTAGGCCTCCAAAATCTTTTTTCATAGAGACTAGGGCCCAATTAGCAAGGTGTAGCTTCCTATTTCCCTCAAAATAATTCCACAAGCAATGAGACATGTGAGAATTGATGAGGTTCACTGCCCATTTAGGGAACTTGAAGAAGGAGAGGAGATACACTGGAATGCTAGCCAAACAAGCTTGTATGAGCATCAATCTACCTCTGTAAGAGAGAAGTTTTCCCCTCCTCCCAGCAATCCTTTTAATGATTTTATCCAGAAGGGGTTTGATATCCTCTCTCCTCATTTTACCATAGTGGAGAGGGATACCTAGGTACATAATGGGGAAGTTACCTTTATTACAGACTAGAATAGAGAGGAAGTCAGCTAACTCCTGATCATCCATGTTGATAGGGATGAATTCACTTTTAGAGTAGTTGATTCTCATGCCTGAGACTTGTTCAAACCAGGTTAGAACAGTTTTCAGATTGCTAGCATGTGTGGAGTCATTGCCTAAGAAAAGGATGGTATCATCTACATATTGAAGGCAGATGATGAGGGCAGACCATAAGACAGAGC
The DNA here is from genome assembly GCF_018294505.1 of Triticum aestivum. Taxonomy (NCBI): domain Eukaryota; kingdom Viridiplantae; phylum Streptophyta; class Magnoliopsida; order Poales; family Poaceae; genus Triticum; species Triticum aestivum. The sequence continues at coordinate 511,641,125 of NC_057800.1, read as the reverse complement.
CCTGCAATCAGACTATTATCAGCAGCTTTGCTCAGCATTTTAGTTAGAACATCCACTACTAAATTAAACAAAAGCAGGGAGATGGGGTCACCTTGCCTAAGGCCTTTACCAGCAAGGAAAAAATCACTTTCACAGTTATTTAACTTGATCCCAACAGACCCCCCATGAGTAAGTTGCTAGATCCAACTCTCCTCTATGAAATGCTTGGAAAAGATCTAAGAGATCATTTTTCACCAAGTCCAAAAACTGCTGGTAAAACAAGAAGGGAATCGCATCAGGACCAGGAGCCCCATCAGGATAAGAGCTAAAAATGGCTTCCTTCACCTCTGTCTCTGAAAAAGGGGATTCTAGCAGCTCATTTTCAGCAGGAGAGACTTTTCAGAAGCAGAGAAAAAAAATTGTTTTGTAGAGAGAACCCAGAAGGGTCTTCTTTCTTAAACAGGTCTTTGTAGAAGTCACTAGCCACTTTCAGCATCTCATCTACCTCAGTAACAGGGTCATTAGGGCCATCAAGGGAGTGAATGAGGGTTTTCCTCCTCCTCTGGTTAGCTACTGCATGAAAGTAAGCAGTATTTCTATCACCCTCCTTAATGTTCCTATCTCTAGACCTTTGTTTGGCTTTGATTTCTTCTTGAAGCCAAATTTTCTTGAGCTCTCCATGCACAAAGTTTAATCTATTAGTCTCAGCCTCAGAGAGGTCAGTGGTTTCTGCCTTAATATCAAGAGAATCAAACTCAAGGAGGAGAAGCCTTTTGTATCTTCTAAGATTAGCTTCCTCATTGGAGTTCCACCCTTTGTTGGTTCTTCTCAATCTCCTGATTTTGATCTGGCAATTTTCTAGGGGGCAGCTGCTCCCAGTAGGCTCATTCCAGATTTTCCTGACTAGCTCAGTAAAATCTTCTCTAAGCAACCACCACTTTTCAAATTTAAAATTATTGCTCTTTGCAGTTTGGTTAAGACTAGAGTCCCAGAGCAAAGGAGTGTGGTCACTACCACATCTGGGCAGAGCTCTACAACTACAAAGGGGAAAGAAACTATCTAATTCTGTGTCACAGAAAATTCTGTCAATGGTGGACATAATCCTGGAGCAGCACTTCCAACATATCTAGCAGAACTGTGGGTTTTCCTTCTGACAGGGCAATTCTCAACTTTATGGGTAACCATTTTGCAGATAAAGCAACTCTTGGGCTTGACACATTTATCCAAATGATGCCCTGGTTCCCCACAATTATAGAAGATCACCTCAGAGTATGCCATAAGGCCCGAAGCAGGGGCATGAGCAGTTTTCTGGATGTCCTATCTCTTCTTTTGCTGATTCTTGCCTTGAGATTTCCCACTGATCTGAGAGTCAGAACCACCAGCAGATTGATCTTGGGCAATTACAGGAGCCTGTCCAGACTATGCCCCCATTTGGGGTGGAGGTGGGTCGTACCACTGCCCAACCGGCGCTCCCCCCATTGTGATAGGGGAAACTCATCGGAGTTCCTGGTTCCTTCTCATCCTCTAGCCAGATGTTGTCTCTCAGGAAGCATAAATAACCACCAGACAGCTTAATTGAAGCAGATTGCAAGCCTAATTTCAATCTTCTGCAGGTTTGGGGGAGAGGTAGGGTAGGGGATCCACCTGCTCCGGCTCCGGTGGCGTGCTGGTGGGCAGGAGTCTAGTCAAGCATTCCCATCACGCAACATGGCGTGGATCTTCTGAATTCACTTCTCCTTTCGCCCATCGAACGAACGCAATCGGCGGCTCACTGGGGTGGGGCATCTTGTGCTTCTCCGAGAAATCTCCTTCGAAGTAGATCCGCAGGGCTAGATTCAGCAGCTCCCAATCCACATAATCCTTGCACATCCGAGCATACCTGCGCGAGTGAGAGAACGGATTCGGTCCCTCCTCGGCTTCCTCCCTCACAGCTTCCTCCTCTGCTTCCCTTCATTCGCGCATGCACTGGGTCCAAGAGAGAGCGTCGTCGCGGATCCGCGTCGCCCGCTCCCTCCATCTCCTCCCTCGAGTCTCCCACAGCACCGTCGGCGCGACGGAGTCGAGCGGCTGGAGCATCCGCGGGAATGCTTTGTAGACATGTGGGAGTTGCATCTTGTACATCTGCCTGTCTTCCAGCCATTCCCCTGTGGATATGGCCGGCGACTCCATGGGGCGCGAGAGCGGACTTGCTGAGGGGGGCAGGCGCGCCCGGAGTTAGGAGGCGGGGGGTGGCGGCAAGATCTATTTGTCAATTACTCCCTCCTTTTAGGTTTATAGGGCTCAATTCAAAAATCTCACCAACCAAGGTAGATGATGAATGGTGGAATACTTTTTGTAGTTTGCAAGAGAACCTAATTAATGCACTTGTTTTCCTCAAAAAATTATGTTTATCAATGCATAAATTGCAATGCATGTATGCATAAAGTACATGCATTGGTCAATTTTCTCTTAATACTTGCATGCAATGATTTAATGCACCTTGGAATCTGAACATGTGATGGAAAACAACCAAATTGAGCCTTATAAAATGGAAAAACTAAAATTTTGAGATAAGCCCTATAAACCGAAAAGGGGGGAGTATGTGAACTAAACAGTCAACATATAAAATAATTTAAATATATATAATATAGTTAGTAGGGAAACATAAGTTGGACCTGGCGTTCCTATTCTTATATAGAAAAATAGAACAGACCTCTGCGTTTTCTTCAAAAAAATACATAAATTGGGCTGCCAAAAATAAAACCTCGGATGGGAGGTCCATAGGCCGGTCGATACATGACGGCCGTAAGAAAATACAAACAGGCCTATGGACCTCCCATCCGAGGTCATGGGGTGCGCATGTTAAAAATGAAAGCCTAGATGGGGCAGCCCAAAACCACGTCCAACACTTGCCAAAACTTTGCCCCTCGTTTTCTCTGTGTTTCGCACACTCGACATTGTGTGGGCATTTTGACTGTGCATCATATGAAGATGTGCTATGAATGAATGTTGATCAACATGATGTTAACTGGCTGGTAGTTCCATTTTCGACCATGAATAAAACTTCCAACATGATGTTAACCATGTTTGAAAAGGCCGTGTTAATATAAATGCTCTGCCTATGAAAGTTGCAGTTTCTTATCTGAAACTGAACTTGCAGTTTCTTATCTGAAACTGAAACTTGCAGTTTCTTCTCTGAGAATCACATTGTGTGCACTTTTATACTCCTATGAAACTACATTTTTTAAGTACTAAAAATAGATCTCTAGAATTCATAAAATACTTTATATGCTCAATACTGCAAATCTGAAATTCAAAAGACATTCATATCTGAAAGTACTCTCAAAATACACAACACAAACCACAATTCACAACCTGCAAATACTGACAACCCTAAGCTCCTCTTGACAATTCACAACCTGCCCGACTATTGGGCTGGGGGGGCAGCCCCCTCCTATTCCTCGGCGGCAGACAGCCACCCCATGAGACGATGTGAACGGCGAGGGAGACGATGGCGGGGAAGCGTCGTCGGGCCAACGACTTTTCTCCTCTTGCAGTTGCGTTCAGTCGACGAACACTCCACCGACTCGCTCTGGCAGGACACCCTCACAAACGGCACCCTGTAGATGCTCGATCCTTCAATCTCTGGTGGATGCTCCACCTGGGATCGATACTCCCACCACCGCTCCCTCACAATCGGATTCGGTGAATTTGTTTGCTCCATGGCCCAGAGGAGCAGCTCTATGTACTCCGGCGTGACTCCCTCCGGGAGTATCGCCGCCTTTTCGCTCTGTTGCAGATATTTGGCCATGGATGTCGCCGTCGCCGCTAGTTGGTCCTTGTTGTCAAACCAAGACTGTATCTCCAACATCCTAGCTAGCTTCATAGGGTCACCATCTGAGATCCTCACATATCGGTTGTACTCCTCCATCGATCTACTTCTCCACAGCACCTTCACTCGCCGGCGGTGGTTTTTGAATGGAAGAGGAGAGGAGCAGCTCTGGTTTTGGATTAGAATGGGAGAGGAGCGACGCTGGTTTTGGACTAGAACAGGAGAGGAGGGGCGGTGGTTTTGAAATGGAAGAGGAGAGGAGCGGCGCTGCATTTAGATGGAACATGAGAGGAGCGGCGGTGGTTTAAGAGGAGAAGAGCAGAAGAGCGGCGCTGGTCTTGGAAGTATTTTTTTGTTGTTTCACGTATTTTGGGTCAAAGTTTGACCACGTACTGTATTTGACAAGCAAAATGTGAATGCATGTCACCAAAAATTGTATCGTTTGGTTCGTATCTGAATGTACTTTCAAATTATACTCCCTCCATTTTTGTATACAGGGCCACAAACTCATATTACAGGTACCAAGGTAAAAATCAATGTTATGTTGCAAGCTAGTTTGTCACCTTGATTGTCATGTTAATTAATGTGGCTTTTCTCTCCCAAGCACAACAAGCCAACCCTCTTACTGCTCATTGGTTGATTAATGTTGGGAATGCAAGCTAACCTTGTCACTCCCGCATGCACACAAGGGATATTAATGTCCTCGGGTGCTAGTATGAGGCAAACGCCATCAATTTTGCCTCGATTAATGTTAGTGGCCTTGTATGTTGCAAATTGTAATTTTGATAGTGGCCTTGTATACAACGTATAACATATATTTTATGTGCGAAAATCATGGTCAATTATGACCCAGAATAAAAGGGAGACTAGTTAATGTGGGGTCGCTTTCTTAATTGAAGGGTAAATTGATTTTGATTTTGATCCAGTCAGAGCGCGCCGGTCCTCTCGTCCAATCCTAAATCGCTGCCGCACGCTCCCCTCCCTCTTCTCCATTGCAAAACCACCTCCTCTCCTCTCCATCATCTCCATTCCAAAACCACCATCTCGCCTCTCCCTCTTCTCTATTGCAAGACCACCATCTCTCCTCCGTTTTCTAGACGCTTTTCTCCATGGCGCGGGTGCAATCCATGGATACAAAATTAGTATACTGTATACTATTTAAAAGTCGAGGGTGGGGCTTTTCCTGCGCGGTAGGCGGCGGGGCAGTTCCGCCTAGTCGGTTCGACAGAGACGCGAGAAGATGAGGGAGTAGGCTGCTGCAAACATAGGGCTGTGTGATTTGACAGTGAGTTACTGCTGGACAGGTGGGGCCCCATGATTTGACTTGCCATTATCATTTTAACTGCGGCGCTATGACCAGCGTGAGTCTCCCAGATTCCTGACCACCTCCATACAGGTGCCTCTCCCAATGTTCCACCATGTAGACGAGGCTGGCTCTTGCATGAGAGCCCACTTCTCCACTTTTTCCTTGCCTCTCTTTCCTCCACATATGCAAAAATGCCTTGTAAAGCGCACTATTGTACTTACTTTTACTTGCTCCTATAGGTGCTTAAGCTTGCCACATAGGCATAAAGTCTGATGTGGCAAGTTAATCAAGAAGAGAGAGATTAGTTTGGTGACCCAAGGAAGAAACAGTGCTAAGCGCGTGTACCAATGTGAAAAGACAATTTTGAGTCTATAGCTAATTAAATGAAGCAAACTTAGCAACATCATTTCATTGGAAGAGGTCACTCCTTGGAAAATGCAATAAATACACTGGCTTAGCACCGTTTCTTCCTTGAGTACGAAGAAAGAGATAGAGAGGAGTAAAAAAATACAGTTATAGCCAACCTTGTTGTACTATGAGTGACTAAGTGATGACTATGTATGACATGCCAACATCAGATAGCCTAATGCACCGTGTTAAATCTCCAAGGCCGCGACCGTGCGAGCGACGCGACGGTCGTGGTAGGCGAGACCATGATACGGGCTGCTAGCAGCCCTTGGATCTGAGATCGAACGGTCGCATGCTAAGTTGCTAAAAATTTGCAGAATAACCCTCCAGGATAGGATATTCACCCATAGGTCTAGAATCACGCCATGCAACCGTTCGATCTCAGATCCAAGGGCTCTTTGAAGCCCGTATCATGGGAGAATGGAAATCCACTACCCTGCCGTTCGCATGCTGGCAGTTCGCTCCTACTCGTCCCCGCACGTCCTTCAATACGATCGGCGGTGAGTACAAGGTTAGAACCATCACCGGCGATGAGTTCGATGTCATCTACACCCGTTCTTCCGCGATGGTGAAAGGATGCCTTTCTCGCTTCAGACGCATGTTTGAAAACTCAGATTATGAGTGGGTCGCTGGGCTAGATATTGAGTACACCATAGTCCTGGGACGAGAGAAGGATCTAAAGGACGAAGAGAGGAAGAAGCCCACCATGATCCAGGTTTGCATGCATAACGTTTGCTTGGTCTACCACATATGCCATGCCGATGTTGAGTGCCAGGATTTTAAGAACTTCCTCGAGAGCAACCTAGTCAAATTCGTTACTGTAGACTTTGGTAACAATAAAGAAGTCCTGCATCGGATATGCCTCGTTGTAGGCAACACCTTCGACCTCCAGAAGAATCAGCTGGTGTCCTCTCGTCAGCCTTCAATGCTGACCCTGGGAGGAGCCATGGGTCATCCTTCGTACGGTAAACTGGAGAAACCTCATTACACGTTTCATCGTCATGCATGGCAGTAGAATGTACTAGATATAGACCACATCCACTACACTGCAATGGATGGCTACCTTTGCTTCAATATCTACAAGGGTTGGATGAAGAGCGATAGCCAAGTGTGCGGTTCAAGCAAAGAAGTATCAGCCAGGAGGAAGAGGGACAAGGACGAAGTCGAGGACGTGGATGAGGACTCCGAGTAAGGTGGCAGTGTCGTTGCTCATGGTGGTTCTAATGTAGTGTCTACCGGAATAGTTGCAAAGTTTAATTTCAGGTGTGCTTAATTTAATTTGAGGGGTGTGTTGTGTTGAGCCCCCAGCAGAACTATGTTATGTTTCTTCTCGTTACTTTAACTCTTCAGTACATACATACTAGTATTTCTTAACTTCCATCTTTTAGTTGGTATAGTACTACCACTCGTTTCTTCACATTATATACGTACAATATATATGTCCAACATCATATAGCCAGCAGTTTAGTTGTCAAAGAATTTCAGGGTGCTTAGTTTTGTCAAAGAATTCCAGGATGCTTAGAGGGTGCTTGGATCCAAGGGACTTATTTTAGTCTGACTAAAAATAGTCTCTTAAAGAGGCTAAAGTTCCAAGCACCCCTGACTAAAGAGGGGCTAAAACTAGTCTTGATACTAAAATTTTTTAGTCAGGGGTACCCCTACTAAAATGTGGATTAGTCCTCTCTCTACACATTTAACTCCTCTCCTTTAACACGGGCGATTTCTGGATTGGAAGGTTTGGAGGATAATAAATGCTTATTAACTTGATTTTAGCCTTTTTAGTTTTTAGATCCAAGCATGGGTGAGGCTAGCATGTTTTAGTCCCACTACTTTTAGTCATGGGACTAAAATCTATCCAAGCACCCTATTAGTTTTATTTGAGGGGTGGGTTGTGTTGGACACCATTATTGTGACTAGCCTTTCTAATAGTACTATATGCATAATTTGGTGACGAGCGCTCTCTATATGTACCACCTTTTTTTAATTTCAAGTTTTGCTCCATGGAGCAATCCATCGATACTACTGCTGTACAAAAGTTACATTTTTTAAAAGGCTAGAGGGCGGGGCAGTCTACCTTGGTCGGTTTCACGAGAGGCGAGGGCCTTTGTGATTTGACGGCTCATTACTGCTGGAAGGCGGGGCCTTGTGATTTGACTGCTCGTATAAATGCGCCGATGACCTGATCGAGGAGGAGCAAAGAACCATGCGGTATACTCAAGTTTTCCACTGGAGTAGTAATGCGACGGAGGAGCACGAAACACGGCAGCCCAGTGCCATATGGCGATAAAAATGATCTAATTTGCTAGTCATCTCATTGTTTGCATTGTTCTATTCATTCCCTCAAAAAAACATTGTTCTATTCATGCCTCGCAAAGAACGTGACACATGCGCGAAACACCCGAAGTAAAAGATGAAACACAGGAGCAAAAGAAGAAGGAAGATTATCACCCCAAATGATCTAATTCACCGTGGAGTCGTAAGTGCTTCTTCATCGCCTCCATGACCTCCATCTCCTTGCGCGTCTCCTCCGCCATCTTCATCATTGTGTCCATGACGCGGCATTTCTCGACGCGAGCCTTCATCATCTGTTCCACGGCCATATTACATACCTTGACAGCAGCCGGGTGCTCGATGCGGAGCTTCGCCAACTCTTCCTTCTGTTCCATGGCGAGGGCCTGCAGCATCTTCATCGAGGAACTACTATTCTCATACAACTTCTTCCAGCTGGCGTTCTTCTCCTTCAACAGGTCGATCTCATGGCAGAGCTTCGCATTGTCCTCCAGAAGTCGTAGGATTTCGCCGGTCGCCTTCTTCTCCGAGGCAATGCTCTTCTTCTATAACATCACCAAGCCGGCGGTCAACTCCCCCTGCTGATTGAGCTCAGCGGGCATGTCGTCGAGGCTCTCCTTTAGCAACTCCATCAAGCCTTGGATGAACTCCTTCTGCTTATTGAGCTAATCGGGCATGCCGTCGAGCGATAATGACTCCAGCTCCGCCGGCTCGGCATGTTCGCCTCCGCGGCTAGGGCGCTCCTTGGAGCCATCGCCTGTCCGTGAGAGATCTTTCGAGGTCTCTGCGTGGCGGCGAGCCCTCTCTTTTTTTCCGCGGCCTTGGTTGCCGCTCCATTGTTACGAGTAGTTCTCGACCTAGAGCTCTGCTCACCGGCCATGGCAACGACGGACGAAGAAGAAGCACTTATGAGGAGGAAAGGTAGAGTGATTTTCGGTTAGGTAGTTCCCCTTTTTATAACCTAAGTACTAGCACTAGTACTAATACCTGCATAGTGGGAACACGTTCAGGTTTGGTACATACTACTAGTAGGTGTGAGCAGGCTTTCGAATGTGATGGGAACAAGGTAAAGATTAATTGATGGTTTTGGTTTCGAGGCCCGAAACGGCTCCCGATGAGTTTAGCGGAACATAAATTTCAAGTACTACACTGCTCAAATGCGTAAATATTATGTTACTGTCAAAAATTGGCACAAAATACGAAGGAGATCAATGGAAGTACTAAGCAACCCACGATTTAACTACTCGCATGCGCGTACTGGAGTAATAATGTCTTTCTTCCGCCCTCACGTCCACTCAATTTGCATGCGCTGTATTAATTGACCATCAATGAAGTGAACGACTTTACACGCGTCAAATTATCACATGAGGTGGATCTTGGTACAAAATTGCGTTCGCCCGTGTACCCGTGTGTGCGTGCGAGGAATGAGTGCGTGCATGGCGTGCGTGCACATCTTCGCTTCGTGCATGTACCTCCAGTGTGGCTCGGGGAGGACAAGTACATTCTTCTGGAACCAGCAGCAAGTCACTATGATCAATCCACGCAAGGAGGTCGCGACAACGCCTACACATGTGCCACGTGGCTTCATGAACTGTAAGAGAGACACTGTGTAGCGTGCCATTGGTATTCTAATTTACGTGTTTTGCACATACTCGAAGTACTAGTAAGGTACATGTGCATTGCACGCATCAGATTTTGCAACCAAATTATGAATAAATACCACACTATAGCATGTAAGCTCTGAGTCATATATGCCTGATGTAGCCCTTCGTTTAATTCTTATAGTTCATCTCATTCAAAATCAATTAGTTTTTATAAAAAAGCTAAGAACGCGGGAATAGGAAAAACATGGGATTATAGTGGAATGTCGTCTTGAATCCTATAGGATTGTATGAGTGTTTGATTGTGCATAGAAAAAATGCAGAATTCTTTCAAAGAGGTTTGAGTGGATGGGATGTTTCCTATGAAATCTAGTGCAAATGAATCATATGGAAAAATTCCTATGGTTTACAATCCTACGAATCAAACAACCAAGATAGGGAAAATTCCTAATGATTAGAATCCTCCAAAATTCCTTTGAGAATCCTTTGAATCAAAGAATCCCTTAATCTATTTTATGATTCATGGAATTGTGCATTGTAAAGCATAAAGTAAAAACAAATAATGGCAATTCAACAAGGAAAAAGTTTGGGCAGTTATGATACGGACGATTCTAGAATAAAAGAGAACCACTTTTGTTTTGAGGTTTGTGCATTATGCTTAAGTTCAACCATGGAGTCTGCTAGATTGTACATGTGGCAAAATCCGGTGGGGGCTAGAAGATGGTGCGAGGGGCCGAGTGGATGGAGACTATGAAGGAATGCACAAGTGCGAGATCGATATTTAGAGAGAGGGGCGAACACGTGCGCTGATGCGCGCAGTGGCGGAGCCATGAAAAATAAATGAGCTAGTGGCCAAGAATTTCTAATCCTTTACGAGGAGGGTCAATTCGTGAACTTAAACCATTTTTAGCAGCAATTGTCTAATGATCACATTCATATTAGCCTTGTATAGTGATGTTAGGGGGGAGGGGGTAGGGCCCTAACTACCCCATGTCTTTCGCCATTGTGCACGCAACTGAGAGATGAAGCGGAAGGCATGGATAATGATAGGGGGACGTTGGATACATAATCAATGTGGGTGTATTAGCTATGTATGTTAATCCTATATAGATAGGTATAGATTGATCGATGTGGACGTGGGAAAGAGGGTGAGACCTCACTGGATATATCGATTGATCGGTTTGTGTGGAAAACTATGAAATACCTAGCTATATACACACATACATAGAGGAACATCGATCATTGCGCATGCACGCGTGAGAGATAAAGAATGCCCGATATGATGGAGAGGGGGATGTGTGTTGGTGTGTGCCTTCATGGGAGACCGACCTGAAGAAAAAATTGCATGCGTGCGATGGATAATGCCGACTGGTAGTGTGTGTGCATGCATGCACGAGAGAAAGTTAGTGGTACAATTATAAAGAGAAGACTACTGTGTGGGTGTAAAAGAATAGTGATAGTGAGGTCACAATCAATGTAAAGTTGAATTCAAATATTTGAATAAGAGATCCTGATGTTTGAAACCAATGCATGCATGAATATAACGGAGATCTGCGCGGTGTGGTTTGGAAACGAGCATGTTGTAATGTATACACATTGAACAAGGTCAGACTGATTTGAATTTGAGATACCGATGGCAGACATCATTTGGCCACATCGCATTCGTGCATGGACACACTATTCTAATTGGAGATGATGGGCGGCTTTTGCATCACATATCTATATCTATACCCCTATATATATATATATATATATATTATTATATATTATGTGCGAGTAACTTTAACTTTGAAAGATGGTCGTTGGATGAGGCGAATCCGATGGTCCAAAGATGGCAAATTTGAGCACTACTGGCCGTTGGATATCATCTAGATTCCACCAGATTTCGCCACATGTATTATCTAGAAGACTCCATGGTTGAACTTAAGCATAATGCACAAACAACAAAACACAAGCACTTCTTATTTGTTCTAGAATCTTCCGTATCAGAATTGCCCAAATGTTTTTCTACATGATTTGCCATTATTTGTTTTTACTTTATGTCTTACGATGCACAATTCCATGAATCTTAAAATAGATTAGCTTTCTTATAAAAACTAGATGATTTTGAATGAAATGAACTATATGAATTAAACAAACATCTACATCATGCATAAATGACTCAAAGCTTGCATGTTATAATGTGGTATTTATTCATAATTTGGTTGCCAAATCTCATGTGTGGAATGCACGTGTACCTTACTCTAGTCTAAATGGTGTTTGTGTGTGTGTTGTGCGTGTTGAGGTGCAAATTGTCATTTTTTGGTACACGTTAAGCTTGTTCTTCCGAAATTTCAAGACGCGCCTTGTTATGCCGAAAATTCAAGCTAGCGTCTCTGTTTATCGTGCTGCGGAACTCCCGCCTCTTCAACCCGTGCCATGTTAGTCTGAAATATTTAAGATATATCTGTCTCGTTGTGCTCTGACAACTCCCTCCATCTCAACCCACGCCTTGCTATTCTGAAATTACAACACGAGCGAAAACTCCCACCTCCTGTGAAATTCGGACACGCGAAATGCCCGTGGTACCCCAGAACCGAAAGAACCGCCTCAAATCAGTGGGGGTACTTTCGTAACTTACCCCACATTTCGGACAAACGCGTCTCTAAGCCATGGTTCCCCACTGCCATCCCACCCGTCCACCCATTCATACACCGAGGCCGCAAAAACCCGCGACGAAACCCCACACCCTGCTCCGTACGCCACCCAGCCGGAGCCTCCTCCCCGACGACATCATCCACAGCAACACCTCGACGTCCCTCATCCATCGTACCGGATGAGGATCCGTCGTCGATCTCATCGTCCCGCCAATTCAGCCACCCCGTCCTCCACCTCCAAGGAGCTGCCTCGACGTTCCCCTCGTCTTTCATGCCACCTCCATTCCCACACCGCCGTCTTCACCTGCACCACCGAAAGAGCATCATCATCACCGTTTCCTCGGATGAAGCTGCGGCCTAATTGATACCACCAAAGAGGTTGTACACTAATCGCCGCATTTTCTTCTTGATTCGATCTCACGGTGCTGCCAACGCTCGGTCTCGAGCCGACACGTCGCGGCTCCATCCACGGCGGCGTTGCCGGCCACTTCCTCCACGGCGTCGCTCCCTCGGCGGCGACATCCACATCAGTAGGACCTCCTGCTGCTTTAGCTCTCGCTCGCACCGTTGCTCTGCTCTTTCTCTCGGTCCCCTGCCTAGTCTGCTCTAGCTATTTCTCTTGCTCGCGCTGCTGCTCTCGCTCTTGCTCTTGCTTGTGATGCTGCTCCGATTTAGCTACACTTCACTCTGATGCCGCCGGGGTGAAGGAAGAACCAGCCGCAGCATGGAGGGGGGCTCGTCGGGGAGGTACCCCACTATCTATCTTAGGGTTTAGGATGGGGCGGTGGTCGCTGGCGGTGGCGGGGCGTTGGCGGGGCGGTGGAGTGGGGATTGCCGGAGAAAAAGCTCGGCATGGGGGGGCCTAGAGGGATGGCCGGGGCGGCGGTGGACCATCGGTGGGGAGTGTTTTCGGGGCGGGCGGGGCGGCGCACAGTCGGCCGCGAGTGGCGGGGTGCTGCTGTTTCGCCGGCTCAGGGGGGTGGAGGTTGAAGATGAACCGCAGGCCCTTGATTTCGTATCCAACGGCTGCAAAATTGACTGACCTGAGATGAAAAAGTCAGTCGACCGACGTGTAGCGTCACCTTGCTAGTGCGTTCAGTTTCGACAGCAAAATTCAGTTTTGAAAGCAAAATTCATTTTTGACAGTTAAGTTCAGTTTCGATAGTTAAGTTCAGTTTCGACAGTTAAATTCAGTTTCGACAGTTAAGTTCGGAGATGAGCGGCTGATGTATTTTACATCTAGCACTTTGTGGTTATGTATTTTACATCATGTATCGGAGATGCTATTAGAATTCCACTCAGGTTAATGTTGTTCGTTGTCTCTCTTGTCCTGCTTCAGCCTTGGCATTGTACAACTCACCGGAGCTGCTCCAACGATGAAACCCTCCATCACAGCGGAGCAATACCTCGGGCTCCATCTCCAGACGCCTAAGATCTTCTTCCCCTCCTCCGACAGCCAAGTCTGCCGGAGCATCCTCACCGTCCAACCCAATCACGCTGAGATCGACATGGCTTCATCAAAGAGGTTGTACACTTGTTGCATCTCTTTTTTACTATACATGTTATATATATTGTCCACTGAGCACTCGTAGTAACGGGAAATACGATTATTTTATCCTACTATATGATAAGCAGTGAGGTACCAGGAAACTTAGCTATCCGTGATGGACTCTCTTGAACGCCATCATTATTTATCTCTGCGCGTTTGAGCTGTACATTTGTCGATGGGCCTGGGAGTTGAGCTAGTATGGCAGTGGCCTGGGTCCAAAGTAATAGAAGTAGCACAAAAACATTTTTTTAGTGTAGGATTTTCCTTGTTCAAGCCTGCCTACTAGAATCGCCAGTGCTTGAAAGGAAAAGTGAATGAAAAACATCGGAATTGGAAAGTTTCCTATGGTACTACTTTTCATGAATTTGGTGCAAAGGAATGGAGCAAAGGAAAACTGTAGGATTTGTTCCTTTAGTGTCTCCTTGAAAGAAAAACCATAGGAATTCTAATTTCCACTTCTCCTCCTTTTCATATTCCTATTCATCAAGCACAAGACTAAGAGATAGTAGCATAATAGCATTATAACCGTACATTTTCTTGTGGTTTGACTTAATCTCACCATGCTTTTTTGCATCCTGTGATCTTCCAATTGTTGTGAATCAAACACCCAGATTGGCAGAAATCCTGTGTTTTTAAATTCTCTGTTTTGCACGTGCATTCCTATCCTATTCCTATCTATTTCCTATCCCTGCATTGTTAGAATCCTCAAATTCAAACAAGCCCTTACTCAATTACTTCTATTACAGATATGTGTCAAAGAAAACCTTATGTGGTTTGTCCTGCTCCTGCAGCGCTATGTTCCACCCCAGCTCAGCTGCTCCAACGATGGATGGGTTCACCATAGCAGGGATCCGCTCTCCAGACTGCCTTTCGCCGCCTCAGATCTTCTTCCCCACTGCCGGCAGCCATGACAACTGCATTACCATCATCAACTGAGCAGATGACCTTGAGGACTACACGGGTCCGTAAGAGAGGTCGCACTCTTTCGTGTCTTCTTACGTTATGCGTCGCTTAATATGATGACATGCTACATTATCGTCGTGTTCACCTATTAGACTCCGAGTCAGGTCCAAACTAATGCTGAAACTTGAGTTTTTAAATGGTTGTGGGGTACATATTGGGGCAGCAATCAGTACTATCTATCTACTATCTGGTTAATCTCCGGTGTCTACTATGAGTTTCATGTTGGGTGCAAATACACATTAAAGGAGCCATTATCTGTATTTTTTAACTAAAGCTATTATCTGCCTGCTATCATTGGTTTTGGGTCTATCCACAGTTTGCTACCATCACTCTGGATTTGTGCATGCACTCCTTACATAATCTCACTATGTTTTATTCCTATGCATGCCAGTTATTGTACACAATGGAACTGATCATGTAGAGCAAAAGAGACGATCCTTGCGTGGAAATAAAATTTCATGCAGACGTCGTTCCGTGGTGGGCACAATGGCAGCCCCCTCTCCACCCATTTCAGATCATAATCAAGAGGAAGATAACTGTTATGAGGGGGATTCAGAAGGAGAAGACCACTCCTATTTACCCCATGAGGTCTCCGCTCTAACTTGGCATGCTGATGTTGGTAATATCATGCATATGGTGCCTTGCATTGCTTACTGTATACATTAAAGATGTCATCTGCTTAGTTTAGACATGCTTTGTGTCAATGCCATCTGTTTAGTTTCTTTATCGTATATGTGAATCATGCAATGTCATCTTGTCTAGCCAGACATCATATATGTGAATTTTGCAATGCCACCCTAGTTAGCTAGTCATCTTATATGTGAATTATATCATGCCATCATTTTTTATTATGTGTTAAATTTGTCAACAATTTTAGTACATTCAATTACTCTTCCTGTGCATCTGCCATTTGGCACGGTCATGGAAAAATCTGGAGTGGAAACAAGGTCTTCAGAGCAGACAATGCTATCTGACGAAGTGCATGTCTTGCTGGTTACCGATAGCTCCTTAGAGGAGGATCAGAGACAGATGACCAGTCATATCCCCCCCCCCGAGGTGCATGCCCTAACTTGGAAGGGTTATGTTGCTCATATCGTGCGTATGGTATCTTGCATTGCTATGTCATTTGCTTAGTTTAGACATGCTTTGTGTGAATGCCACCTGTTTAGTGTCTAATTACCATATATGTGAATTATGCAATGTCATCTTGTTGCAAGACATTATATATATGAATTATGCAACCTTATCTTGTTGCAAGGCATTATGTATGTGAATTATGCAATGCCATGCTGTTTAGGCAAGCGTCATATATGTGAATTATATCATGTCGTCCTTTTTTGTATTTCTCATTGCTTTTGTTGACAATGTTTGTATATTCAACTGCTCTTCCTGTGCATCAGCCATTTGAATTGGTGATGGAGAAATCTGGAGTGAAAACAAGGTCTTCAGAGCAGACAATGCTACCTGCTGAAGCAGATATCTTGCTGGTTACAAATAGCTCTTCAGAGGAGGATTCAGAGGCAGATGACCAGTCCTATTATCCCCCTGAGGTGTATGCTCAAACTTGGCAGGGTTATATTACTCATATAATGCATATGTTGTATTGCAATTCTTAGTTTTTACATCATATACACATATTGAATGCCATCTCCTTAGTTGACACATCATATATGCGATTGCCCTCTGCTCACTTCCTTAGTATATAAATCATATATTTGAATTATGGCATGACATGATGTTTACATAGACAGCATGTATCTAAATTATGGCATGCCAACCCATTTTCTAAAGACATAATATAGTTATATCATCTCATCCTGTTTACATAGTCATCATATTTGAATTATGTCATTCTATCCGTGAATTATATCATGCCATCATGTTTCCATCGATGGCATGTTTGTGATTTATGGCATGCCAACCACTTTAATAGACACATCGTATAGTTATATCATGTCATCCTGTTTACATAGTTGTCATATTTTGAAGTATGTCATTCTATCCTGTTTAGTTAGCCATCATACATGTGAAATTGTGTCATGTTATCCTGTTTAATTAGCCATCATATATGTGAAATTATGTCCTGCTATTCTGTTTGCTTAGACAACATAAATGTGAATTATTTCATGCCCTGTTTTCTTCCCTACTATCCATTGCACCTGTCTATCTTACAATGTCTGTACATTCAATTACTTTTCTTGTTTATCAGCCATTTCAATTGGAGGGAGTGATGGTAGTATCTGTGGGAGTAAAAACACGGTCTTCAGAAAATATCGTGCTACCTGTCGATGCAGATAGAACCACGGTTGTACTTGCCCAAGAACTAGCCCCACCACACATAACCCACACTCATGCAGATTGTACCCCTACCCAGTTGGACAGAGAACCAACTACACCCCTTCTAACCCCAACCCCAGCAGATAGACACCCAGTTCCCGTTGACACAACAATGTCTCCACCACAGAGCACCCAAACACGAGCAGTTAGTAAGGCAACTGTAGTGCCCAAATCATGAGGACCACCACTCTGAACCCGAAGTCAACGCTTAAAGCAGAAGAAGAATTGTTCTCAGGTCAGGTTCCGTAGCTATGATTCATACTACTTTGCTCTTGCATCACTGTATTTACTGATACCAACTAATTTCAAATTTGAAGGATGCAACTGAAACTCCAATGGCGCAACAGGTATGTTTTAAACCTGTTTCTTCAACGTGTTTGGCTGTTTGCTGTTGTAACTTGCTCTATGTGGATTTCGGTTTCAATTGAATAAACAGTTATGTTCTCATGCCATGCACATTACAAGTGTTGTTATTGTTGTGTAGTTTCCCACACTTATATTCTGTCTATGCTGCTTTGTCTTAAATAGATATGATTCGAACTATATCTATCTTGATTTGGCAACATAAACTAGAATGATATAGACCATACAGTGACCATACTACATAGATATATGTTTGTTTCATGTTGTTATCCTGTCCACCTTACTACTGAACAGGTTTACCAAAATGAGTTTCATATACTACATTGTAAACCTGAGATGTGTTTGTTTGTTTCTCTTTTAGAACGCGGATGAAATATTGGAGAAGAGTACCCTGTTATGCAATGGTAAAGGAAGTAATGCAGATAAGGTTCAAGATAGTGAGACATCCCTGTTGGTCTCCTGGAAAGCTGATAAAAACTATATTGAAGACACTGAGACAACCCCAAAGTCATGTCTTGATGTAGTGTTCGAGTTACTGGCTACCACTGCTGGCACCAGCTCTTCGAACTCATTGCCTGAATCAGTTCGGCTTCTTGACTCTCAACTTCAAGTTGAAAGACATTGATCAGATGTTATGTGATAGGAAGCCGAAGGACTGAGGGAGTCCCTGTAGAATTCAAATGCATACTTTCTGGTGCAACAGCAAGCGCTGGAGGACTTAAGTGCCAAACAAGAGAAAGTTAATAAGCTTGCTAAGCATCTTGCCAACATTATGGGTACCCAAGATATTGTTTCTTGAGCTCTTCTGAAGTGGCTTCAGTTCTGGACTTGTTTTGCTGCGGCGTTTAGATGCTGCTGTGTTCCCTATATTTGCACTGGTGGCGAACTTTGATGCCCAGTGGATGTAATATGTGCAATAGTCGTGATAGCCTAGTGTAAGTTGCTTTCTTATTTATTTCCTTGTTTTCTTGTTTATTTGTTTGCTTGTAGTCAGTGCAGTTCTTTTTCTGTGGTTTGCTAGTGGCTGCAATAACCTATTTTTTAAAACTAGGCCACTGTCGGCATTCTGGGAACGGGGGTCCCCAGACTTGCCTACCTGCGGCCTGCGGCATGGCTCAAGTGGGTGCCCAGTGCGGCCCATCTTCATCAGCGCAAGCTCAAGACCCTCGTGAGGGGCCAAGCCTCGCGGGGTGGACGATAGGAAGCTTCCTCGGAGGCAGCCTCATCAGGCAGGCTCGCGAGGAGGCGGAGAGATAAATGCAAGGGTACCTCGCGAGGATCCCATGACGCAAGCCATGACGATCAAGGCCACGCAGGCGCCAGGCGGCCGCCGGCCTGCGTAGGGTCCTTGTTTCCCCTTTGCTGCAAATGGGGAAAGCACAGGCCAAGGCATCAGGCAAAGGTTGCCATTTCGGTCTAACGAGACCAAGACCAGCAGGGCGGCAGGACAGAGGTCACCGTGGAGCCCAAGACGGCGTCATCACCAGTGCTTTTGGCAGCCGAAGACCACCTTTGGTCAGGATAACTTGTACTAGATGTTCCCCTTCAAAATGGCCAATTGTTGGCGCCCTTCCCGCTCAATTATTCGGGGAGAGGCCCAGGGCCTCTATAAATAGAGCTAGCCTCCATGAAGGAAAGGAGACCCAGAAGAGAGAGAGACGGGCAGACAAACATCTAGAAACCTGGTAGAACCCTAGCAGAGAGAGAGAGGCGACTGAACTCACTCTAGCAGTTCATTGCACCAGCCCAAGAACACCTCTCGCGAGGCGGTTCTTCCCTTGTACTGTTCATCATCAGCCCCCTGAGGCAATCCACCACACCACACACTGGAGTAGGGTATTACACCACAACGGTGGCCTGAACCAATATAAACCTTGTGTCTCTTGTGTTGTTCATCATTTTCATCTTAGTTTGCACGAGAGGATCGGACGTAGATCGGTAGGGGAGAGATCTCCGCGCGCAGCCCAGTGTTCGAACCTCAAGGGTCTGCCGAAACCCGAAATCCGATATTTGGCGCGCCAGGTAGGGGTGCGCCGGAATCTTTCTTCCGCTATTCGTGTGTGATCTTCCGTCGTGTCCATGGCTGACGCTCGTCGGGCCCGCGCCGAATGCCGGGCTGCTCGGTCCACTTGCGTTGCCCAGACGGCGCCCGTCGGCGGCCCCCCTCGTCATTCCCCGTCGCCCGCCGCCAACGCCGCCACCGGCCCGGCAGGGAACGAGCAGCAGGCCTTGTCCCAGCATCCTTCAATGCGGCGGGATGGCCGCACCGCCTCCCCATCGCTGACTCCAGCTGGCTCGTCATCCCACGCCCGTCGCGCACCCATGGATGTGCATGCCTCACTGCTCTTGGCGCGGGAGCTCCTCCATTATTGCCCCGTCGACGACCTCTACGAGGACTAGCTCGCCCGCATCACCGAGCTCGTCAGTGCCGCAGGGGGCTCCCCCTTGCGGTCCCTCTCGCTGCTTCACCCTCCGTCCCGTGCAGGGGGCGAGGATCAGGAGGCGCATCTGCCGCCTCCTCCCCAAGAAGGTGCGTTGGCTCCAAGGCGCGCAGGCCCAGGGCGGGACCCTCCACGTCCGGTGCCCGCGCAGCAAGAAGGGAGCTGCCAAGAGATCCCATGTCCCCAGGAAAGTGCTCGCGCGCTCCCAGCGCCGGTGCGCCAAGATCGCGCCCCAGCACCTCCACGACAAAACCCCGCGCTACTCCTAGTGGCGGCACGTGGTGACCCGCAAGAACAAGTCCAGCACCAGTAAAGGGCGCCGGTGGCCATGGTGGGCTGCCTCACCTTCACCCCGGAGCTGCGCGGCGTCACATGGCCAGGCAAGTTCAAGCCTGACCTCCCTCCCCGCTACGATGGCACAGCGGACCCCGCGGAGTTCCTGCAGCTCTACGAGCTGGGCATCATAGGCGCCAACGGAGACGAAAAGGTCATGGAGAATTGGTTCCCCATGGCGCTCAAGGACGGCGCCCACACCTGGCTCCTGAACCTGGCTCCCGGCATGATCTCCTCCTGGAGCAAGATGCGCACCCGCTTCATTGCCAACTTCCAGGGCACACGCGATCGGCCCCCGGTCGTGAGCGACCTGCGCCGCATCAAGCAACAGCTAGGAGAAACCCTGCAGAAGTACATCCAACGCTTCAACTATGCTCGCCTCAAGATTCCCAAGGTAATTGAAGAAGCTACCATCTCAGCCTTCTCCGATGGTGTGCGCGACGTCAAGATGAAGGAAGAACTAGCAATCCATGAAGACCTGTGCACATCCCTAGAGCTGTTCAACTTGGTGACCAAGTGTGCCAGGGCTGAGGAAGGGCATCTCTCCCTCCTCGAGCTCCCGGCAGCCGACCCGGAAGAAAAGAAGCTCAAGGCCAAAGACGTGAAGCGCAAGGGGGCTGCCGTGCTAGCAGCGGAACCAGATACCAAGTGAGGCAGGGATCAGCCCGAGTCATCCAAGGGCGGACGGTACTGCATGTACCACGACCTCCACACCCACAACATCAATGAATGTCAAGAGCTCAGAGCCGTGCGAGATGGGCGAATCGGCCGACGCCCAGAGTGCAACGACAGGGGGTATGGCTGAGGAGGAGGAAGAGGCGGCGGACGATGGGAAGACCGTGGCCTTCGCCAGGGATGGCGTGACCGCCCTCGCGAGGACCATTGGCAGGACTAGCCTCGCGAGGAAGGCTGGAGGGACCAGCCTCGTGAGGGCCACCCGCACGGCAACGCTGGCCTCCTGCCTCTGTCGCCTCCACCAAGGAGGAACAAAGACCAACACCAAGACGATGGGGCTAGGGGCTTCCAAGAGCCGCGTGCAATTGCTTGCATCTTGGGTGGCGCCCAGGCGCCAGCCTCATAGCACATCTTCAAGCAGTTTGCTCGCGAGGTGAATGCAGTCCTTCCCAAGCTGGAGGCCACGCGCCCTCTCAGGTGGTCTTCGTGCGCGATCACATTTAGTTCCGTAGACCAGCTCAAGTGTGCGTCAACGGTCGGAGTCCTCCCGATGCTTTGCTCCCCAGTCATCAGCAACGTGCAGGTCACCAGGACCCTCATCGATGGCGGGGCAGGACTCAACGTCCTGTCTGTCGAGACGTTTGACAATCTTCAAGTGTCGTACGACCAGCTTCAGCCGACCAATCCTTTCTTAGGAGTCACCGATGGTTCCACTTTTCCAATTGGTCAGGTTCGCCTTCCGGTCACCTTTGGGCAACGCAACAACTACCGCACCGAGCTCATCGACTTCGACGTCGCTCACATCCGCCTGCCGTACAACGCCATCCTTGGGTACCCAGCCCTAGCCAAGTTTATGGCAGTGACCCACCATGGTTACAATGTCCTCAAGATGCCAGGAAGCGGTGGAGTCATCACCGTACCCTGTGAAGAAAGGGACACAGTGTGCTCGCTCGAGCGTGTGTTCCAAGCCGCAACAATCGAAGACCAGATCACGGGAGCGGGAGGCCTCCCGAGGCGACCCTCAAGAAGAAGAAGACCTCACCTGGCCCGAGCCACAAGGGAGCAGGCACCTCCGGAGGTATTGCGTCAGGATTCGCGCCCGATTAGGGAGCGCCACCCTCTCACGCATAGGAAGGCGCGCCCGGCGCCCTCCTCAGGCAGGGCTCGGGGCCTCTCTCTTGGAGAGCCGTCGACCTTGCCAAGGTCGCGGGGAAGGGGCTCGGGCACCACTTGGAGGGGTGCTTTCAAGCACACTTCCCTCAGGAAGGTACAAGGCAAGGGAGACCAAACCCTCAGGAGTTCATCACAAGGAACAACCATGAGCTACAAGAGTCCAGAGTCATGCGCGGCAGCCGCCGCTTACCTGCACGTGCCACCGGAGCCTCCCAAGGCCCCTGGGCCTGGGGGCTCGTGAGGGCCGATGTCTTCACCGTGCATCGCTCACTTCCTCAGCATCACTTCATCTTCAACGACACCAGGTGACATCTTTCAGAGTTCTACTTTCAGCTGGGAGCGCCCACTGGGCTGCACCATTCCCAGGCTGCGGGTGCCCGTCCCCGCGGCATGTATCCATTTTGTTTATGCTCCTTACTTACCTTGTTGGGGGTGCCCCTCGGGCTGCATCATCCCCATGCCGCTCAGGCCCGACCCAGCGGCAGTTGCTTTTACCTGCGCTTGCTTGAAATTGGATTTCCTATGTGCTTAACATACCTGACCTAATCACTTGCTCGATCCACACCTATCTGAAGAGCCGCTCGCTCTGGCACGGCGCGTGCGCACGGGTCCGTCCCTGCAGTGTTGATAAACCTGAGTGGTCGAGCTCTGGTCGCGGCAGCCCTGCACGACGCCACCTTACCAGGCCCTCAGTGCCATGACCGCTCCCTCGGAGTGACCATGGGTAGGCTGGCGACCATAACGACAGGCCTTGTTTCTCCTCATGATTGGTGTGCAGGACCTACTCCAGGAGCAACGTTGGGGGCATCGCGAGCTCTCTCTCCCACTCTTCGGCACGGACCGCTTGCACGTTAAAAGGGGGGCGCCTGAGCATCGCGACTCATGGGCTCTCACTGGCTCTCCAGCCCTCACCCCCTGGCCTTGGCCCACGGCATCGCGACCTGTCATACCAGTGGCGACTGAGCTCGCTCGAGGGCCGGGCCTGAGGACGTAGGGCGTTAAGGAAAGTGCGGGGGAGTGGGAAGAAGCTCGCGAGGGCCTCACCCAGCAGTACCTCGGCTACCGCCTCTCGGGCCGGGTGCCTCCCCGAGGAACTACATCAGACGCACAAGATAAGTCACGCCCTCGCAAGAGCTAGACCAACGCAGCGCTAAATCCCCGCCCAGTGCAGCTCCGTCATGGTGACGCTACCTTCCTTTCTCGCCCAGCAAGGATTGCTTGAGCGCTAAAGGGGACCTCCCGAGCATCGCGACTCGGGGGCTCTTACCGGACCTCGGGCCGCTCACCTCCTGGCCTTGACCACGGCATCGCGACCTGGCATACCAGCGATGGCTGAAGCTTGCCTGGGGACTGGGACCTGTCAGTGTAGAGCGCCAAGTCCTCGTGAGGATAGAAAGGGGGAGCTCAGCCGGAACAGGACGAACACCTCATGCCAATTCATATTAAGGATATAGTGTTTACAAAAGGCACGACAAACGCCTTACATACCCCCGCAGGGTGTTGCTTTAATTCCTCGCAGGGAACAAAAGGTGCTGACCCTAAGGAACGCTACTTCCTGGCACCTCCCCAAGCGATGCCATCATCAACAGTGGGCTGCCCAGTGCCGGTGCCAATCCCATCCAGGTCAGTGGCGCCGGCGGCCCGATGCAGCTGCCTCACTCAGAGCGCAGCGTGAGCTCGGAGGCTCGTAGCTGTCATCGCTCGTCTCCGGGGTCGTGAGGAGTTCAGGGGAGACGCTGAAGCCCTCAGTCCCCCCGCTGCTGCCTGAGGAGCTACAGGAGGACCAACGGGCGGGGCTGGTCCTCGCCAGTTCGTCACCACTGCCGCTTCCCTTAGGGCAACATTCCAGCCGGCGTCCTTCTGCATCAAAGACCTTGAATAACATCAAGGAGGCGACGTCGTATTCAAGATGGATCACCAAGGCGCCGTCCGCGCGACAGACCCGGGCAATCTCACCCCAGCCCCGGGTCATGAAGATCTTGCCCGGAGCGACGACCGCGACCTCCGCTCTAGTTGCAGGGGTGCCACAGTCGGCATGCTACAGCCAGAGCTCCAGGGCCCCGCTCAGCGGCATCTCGAAGGCGAAGGAGGAAGAAAGGCGGATCCACGAAGTTGGAGGCATGGCGGCGTGGAGCACAAGCTCGCGAGAGGAGCGCTTCGCGTGGACTCCAGGGGGGACGACGTGCACCACTGTGACTCGCCGGCGTCGGCGGCGACGCTGTCGGTGTTGCTCGGCGCCCTCCACCCTGGGGCCTACAATGCGGGCATACAAGGGCAGCGGAAACCCAGGTGGTGGCCGCTCGTACCACCGCCTCGACACCACCTGCCAGGCGCCTTCGTCCCGGTGACAGAGGATTGGCCGCTTCTTCGGCGGGAGAGGCTTAGGACCCTCTATGGGGGCCTTTCCCTTCTCCTCAGCTGAAAACCGGCGGATCGGTGCCATTGGTGCAAGAGGAAGCAAGGATGAGGAAGAAGAAGAGAAGGGAGTAGCAGACAAGGGTGAAGTGGCGGAGCTCACACAGCCCCGTACTTATAGCCAGGGAAGGCCAACCGCCGAAGCACCAAGACCTCAGGTAATCATGAGCCATATCTCTGCATGCAGGAACTTGTCAAGTCGTGCAGTTGCCGATGCATCGTGGGGAAGCGCAGACGCCCACGTCCAATCAGCCGCCACGTGGCGCCCAAGGCCGCAGGCTATTAGGGCCCGCGGCGCTTCGCACTTGCCCCTTCGCTTCTCTGCTAAGCCAAGCCCGCGCGCGCCTTGGGCCCGGGGGCTACTGTCGGCATTCTGGAAATGGGGGTCCCCAGACTTGCCTGCCTGCGGCATGGCTCAAGTGGGGGCCCAGTGCGGCCCATCTTCATCAGCCCAAGCTCAAGACCCTCGCGAGGGGCCAAGCCTCGCGAGGCGGACGACAGGAAGCTTCCTCAGAGGCAGCCTCATCAGGCAGGCTCGCGAGGAGGCGGAGAGATCAATGCAAGGGTACCTCGCGAGGATCCCATGATGCAAGCCATGACGATCAAGGTCAGGCGGGCGCCGGCCTGCGCAGGGTCCTTGTTTCCCCTTTGGTGCAAAGGGGGAAAGCACATGCCAAGGCATCAGGCAAAGGTTGCCATTCCCGTGCAACGAGACCAAGACTAGCAGAGCGGCAGGACGGAGGTCACCGTGGAGCCCAAGACAGCGTCATCACCAGTGCTTTTGGCAGCTGAAGACCACCTTTGGTCAGGATAACTTGTACTAGATGTTCCTCTTCAAAATGGCTAATTGTTGGCGCCCTTCCCGCTCAGTTATTCGGGGAGAGGCCCAGGGCCTCTATAAATAGAGCTAGCTTCCACAAAGGAAAGGAGACCCAGAGAGAGAGAGAGACGAGCAGACAGACATCTAGAAACCTGGTAGAACCCTAGCAGAGAGAGAGAGGCGACTGAACTCACTCTAGTAGTTCATCGCACCAGCCCAAGAACACCTCTCGCGAGGCGGTTCTTCCCTTGTACTGTTCATCATCAGCCCCCTGAGGCAATCCACCACACCACACACCGGAGTAGGGTATTACACCACAACGGTGGCCCGAGCCAGTATAAACCTCGTGTCTCTTGTGTTGTTCATCATTTTCATCTTAGTTTGCATGAGAGGATCGGACGTAGATCGGTACGGGAGAGATCTCCGCACGCACCCCAGTGTTCGAACCTTAAGGGTCTAGCGGAACCCGAAATCCGACAGCCACAATAACCATGGGCTAATATTTACTGTAGTGACATTGGGCCTCCTACGGGCCGTAGAAACAGTGAGCCTTCTACGGGCCATATAAACAGTGGGCCTTCTACGGGCCGTAGAAACAGTGGGCCTTCTACGGGCCGTATCATCAATGGGCCTTCTATGGGCCGTATCATTAATGGGCCTTATAAGGGCCGTATGATCGATTGGCCAAACATGGGCCAAACAGACCGCATTCTGGCCGTAAACGGGCTAGAGTTGGAATCGTCCATTCATGGGCCGACCATAATGGGCCATCATTAATAGGCCATACTTGATGATGCTATGAAAACGGCCCAAGGTATTAACGGACCAAAAACGGGCCGACTGTAACCACTGGCTGAATTTGGCCCACAAGCAGAAAATGACAGTAACAGGCCGTAAGTAAACGAATGCTGTAAATGTGCCCAAGAATAAATGGGCTCTGAGAAGGCCGAAAGATAACATGGGCTTGAGACGGCCCAACGGAATAACGGGCCGTTAATGGGTATAAAGTGATACACTATTCATTATGGGCCAGTTTCACCACGGGCCGTTAATGGGTGTAAAGTGATACACTGTTCATTACGGGCCAGTTTCACCACGGGCCGTTAATAGGCCAAGAGTTACATAGGGCCTCATATGGGCCGAAAGACGTCATGGGCCATACATGGGCCAAAAGTGAAAACGGGCTGGAATCATATTGGATGGCCCAGATGACGCTACCGGGCCTAATTCAGATAGGGCGTAACGGGCCTTGGGTTAGCGGGCTGTAAATGGGCTATATGCGAACAAGTCGTTAACAGGCTTTGCATGGGCCGACCCACCACCTTTTGACCAAGTCAAACGGGCCGACCTTTTCACAGGAATGGGCCTCTGTTGGGCCGTGCCACGTGTCAACGTATCATAGGCGCCTTCTGTCCAATGAGTGGATGACATCTGTCCCGACGATGAGCCGACACGTGTTTCCTCCAGCCAATGATGATTTTACACGTGGGAAATCCCTATTGGTCGGGGCTATTAACGGGTTATTGGATCCAAAACCCGACCATATAGCTTAACGGCGTTTCGTTACGGTGGATGCCACGTGTCGGTCACCCTTGATGAAAGCACTTCTGTGACGCGCGATTTATCGTCATGGAAGTGGACACTCCCGTGATGATAATTTTGGTAATGTCATGGAACACTTCTACGACAGCACGGGTATGACTATCTTGATTCAGTCATAAATTTGTCATGGATGTACATGCATGACAAAAAACACGACCTACTTTGACAAACACGTATCATCATGGAAGTGTATTATTTTGTAGCGTAGGTGCATTAAAGTAAACAAGATATAATAATGATATCTGAACAATATCTATGTTCCAACAAGGAACAAACTTCATCTTCACCTGCAACTAGCAACGCTATAATAGGGGTAGAGCAAAGCGGTGACATAGCCAAACAACGGTTTGCTAGGACAAGGTGGGTTAGAGGCTTGACATGGCAATGTGGGAGGCATGATATAGCAAGTGGTAGGTATCGTGACATAGCAAAAGAACGAGCAACTAGCAAGCAAAGATAGAAGTGATTTCGAGGGTATGGTCATCTTTCCTGAGAGCCCGCAAGGAAGAAGAACGAGTCCATGAAGAAGACAAACGGACGAAGTCAAACGTATCCTCACAACTCCAGAACGAAACCGAAGCTAACGAGAGAAGCAACCCGGAAAGAAGAAAGCAACAAAGTAAACAACCATCACATAAACATGGCATGATGCACAATCAAGTATGATGCATGTCCGGTTTAAATATGCATGGCATGGCAAAGTGCACAAACAAACTACAAGTTAAGTGGGGCTCAATATGCAATGGAGTTGCATATTGAAGAAAACACCACCTGACTTATTTAGTTCTCTCTCGTTTAGGTACCCAACAATATTAAATGTTGATTAACATGGCAAGAGGTGAAGCAAAAGATAACTACCTAACTAGGCAAGTTTAAATGAGGCCGGAACAACAAACAACAAGTCCAGAAAAATCCTCATGTGCATTTAGCAATTTTAATGCAAACAACAATTTAAACATTTTAAATGTTATTATCATGATGCGGATGACATGTTCAAGCATATGCAATTTTTTATTAAAAGTTGACAAGTGCATTACGAAGCATTTGTCACCATGGTGGAAATAAAAGGGGTGCCACGGCAACGATAACGATAACGGTGCCACGGCAACGTTTCGGTTCCGGTAAATCGATTGAGATACCGATGCAAAGGAGAAGTGTGCGCTTACGCGCAAAAGATGGTGGGGCGCTCCTGGATACCGGGTGTCCCATGAGTCGATGGCATGGAAGCGACAGACACTACGGACACGGAGCAACACACGGTTCAACTCATAAATCGCAAGCATTCGTTCATGGACGTCGTATCGGGGTTATACCTTCGAAGCGTGCAAATGAGACGGTTCGGGTTCGGTGCAAAGTAGAGGAAGTAGACGTTATTACGACGGTAATGGAAGTAGTGCTCCTCGCTTCATAGATGTTCACACTCTGTAGGTATTCGGGGTCAAAACAAGGAATTTGACGTCCACGGGTCTTCGAGGGTCGACGGTACATGATCTATAGACGTTCGAGCGGCGGTAGTAGTACACATTCATGGAGAAGGTCGTACACGTCGTCGGTAGATGTTCACTTGATGGCCTTCAAAGGCGGTAGTTGTTCTCGTTTCGTCGTGGAAGTAGTTGCACATCTCATGGTGGTACTTGATGATTTCGGAGACGGCGGAAGACGAACTTGGCGGTCCTCGTTGATCTAGTACTTGGCGTTATTCCCTGTACGGTGGTCGTTTTAGGCATCGGGCATCGAGGTACTTGGTAGTCTTGTGTAGACGAATTTGAGGTACTCCGTGGCAGAGGAATCAACGTTGCAACGGTGGTCTCGATGTAACCAGATCGAAGCAAGGCCAAGGGGTCTCGTGCATCGCAGATCGAAGCAGCAGTCGTACTCGTCCTCCTGCGAGCAGAGACGAGGGCACCAGGAAGATCTACGAGGAGCGGCAATAGCAAGGGCGAGGGCGACGACGAACTTGGTGCGCCGGAGGTAGGGACGAGGCCTTGCCGGTGGGCAGGAGGCGCAGAGGAGGAAGGTGAGGGGACGACCACGGCGGCGCTGGTCGCCGGCATCAGGCCTCGTGACCCGCGGGCAAGCAGCAAGGGTGAGGAGGCAGGTCGTCGACGGAGAAGGGGCATGGCGTAGCGACGAGGACATAGGCGCGACGAGGCGGACGGCAGCAGCTTGCTCGCTGACATTGCTGGAGGCGGAGTTCACCGGTGCAAGCGCATGGGTGAGGAGGAGACGAGATGGCGTGGCAGTGGCCTGATTCCGCAGTGGCTAGTGGCGTATGCAGGCAACGAGGAGGAGGCAGAGGGACGGGACGAGGGCGCGACTGCTGATGGAAAGGGGCATGACGGCGGCGAGGAGGCCGACGGGGCTCCGGCCTGGTTCCCTGGATCGAAGGAGGAGGGAGGCTGAGGGGCGCTGGAGGGAGATCGAAGAGAGGTAAGGGGGGTCGATGGATATGGGGGGTTCGGGCGACGGGGTTTCTGGCGGCGCAAGGGAAGAGACCAGGGAGAGAGCGAGAGGGAGTGGTCGGGCCTAGGGTTAGGTTAGGTGGGCCTGCGGCTGGGCTGGGTGCGGTTGTCCTAGGGAGGCCAGCTGCTGGGCCTTGGGCCACTTTGGCGGCGGGGAAGGATGGCCGACCTGGTGGTTGGGAGGCCCAGGTGGCCAGAAGCCTGGCTGGGATCTCTCTCTCTTATTTTATTCCATAGCAGAAAAATAAAAGCAAAGAAAGGAAGGAGAGAAAAGAAAGGGTTAGAGGAAGGACATGGTCGCGCGGACTATATTCCCGGACTCACAAAAAAACGTGCTTGTTCCGAGAAATAGAAAAGGCCATAATTAAACGATCTAAATTCAAATCCATTTGAATTTAATTCAAATGGTTTGAATAAGTTCAAGGTATTGAAGAGTCCAAAAAATGTTCGGACTCTTGGTGGAGCTCCGGAAAATAGAGAAAGGGGTATATAGCAAAAATAGAGGCCAAGAGTTGTGATAACAAAGGCATTGGGATTTTTGCAAGTGTGTTAAGGTGAATTCCAAAATAGTGGAATATAATTTTTATAGCTCCCTAAAGTATTGGGAGAGTATGTTATAAAGAGCAATCACCATGTGAGCCCCCTCGGTTTAAATGGATCAAAGATCCATACAGTTTATTTGGTTGAGTTTTAAAACGGGTTGCATGAATACATGATGCAAGGATGAATGCAACGAACCAAACAAAACACACGACGAATCTCGGAAAACAAGGAAGGCATCGGAAGCTCCGGTCTTGGGGCGTTACAACCTGCGAGTGGGTGTGAGAGAACTAGTGCATGCATGTAGCATAAGTGTGTGACGTGTGAGCTAAAATAAAAGGTGCACGTCGTCTTTTGTTTTTTAGAAGTTCTGAGGGTAGGGTGTGAAGAGCACATATGTGTGTGACGTCTAGCTGCAGATAGACAGTGGGTGCGAGAGGACTCGGGAGAGTCATGACTCGTGAGGGTGCATGTGTGCGTGAGAGAGAGAGGGGGCACGAATCAATGCAATGCATGTGTCCGTAAATTATTATCCGACAAACATTCGCCACAAGCCGTTTCCTGACGAACGCAGTAAGAACCGTTAGATCGGCATCCGACAGTGTCGGTTTTGCCATGTCATTTAACAGAGCAGCCACTCCTCCTACACACAAATCTTCCACGTGAGTGTTAGCAACTATCGTATGCTCCTCCCTCCGTTCCAACATGCAATGCATATTGCTTTATTGAAAATTCGAACCTCGCAAACTTTTACCGAGCTTTCGTGTACCAAAATGCACATATATAATACCCTGCATATATCATTTCTTTCATCTTCGAGAGGTCTACAAAGAAAGACCATCGTATCACCTGCAGCAATTTCAACCATCCTTTGGTGTGGAGGAATATCATAGGAACTCTATATGATATGATTTTATTAGGATTTTTCCTTTAGAGCCAATTGGTTCATAGGAATAGATTCATATACTCCATATTTCAAAGGAAATAAACATGATATCATTTTTATAGCTTTAGAGCCACTCGGTTCATATGAATGGATTCTTATACTCCCATAATATCAAAGGAAAATAAACATTAGTGTATATTCAATAGAAAAGTTCCTATGATGTGAACCAAATGACATCTCTTTTCTAATCTCTCCTCATAGGAATTGAGATACATGTGATACGTCTCCATCGTATCTACTTTTCCAAACACTTTTGCCCTTGTTTTGGACTCTAACTTGCATGATTTGAATGAAACTAACCCGTACTGACGCTGTTTTCAGCAGAATTACCATGGTGTTATTTATGTGCAGAAACAAAAGTTCTTGGAATGACCTGAAATTTCACGGAACATCTTTTCGAAAATAATAAAAAATCCTTGCAAAAGATGAAGACCAGGGTGCCCACACCCTAGCCACGAGGGTGGGGGGCGCGCTCCCTACCTCGTGGGCCGCCTGGAGCTCCTCCGACCTCGACTCCAACTCTATGTATTGGCTTTCGGGAGAAAAAAATTAAAGGAGAAGGATTCATCGCATTTTACGATAGGGAGCCTGAGGGAGTCCTGGATTAGGGGGTCTCCGGACAGCCGGACTATCTCCATTGGCCGAACTGTTAGACTATGAAGATACAAGATTGAAGACTTCGTCTCGTGTCCGAATGGGACTCTACTTGACGTGGAAGGCAAGCTAGGCAATACGGATATGGATATCCCCTCCTTTGTAACCGACCTTGTGTAACCCTAACCCTCTCCGGTGTATATAAACCGGAGGGTTTTAGTCCGTAGGACGACAATCACAACAGACAATCATACCATAGGCTAGCTTCTAGGGTTTAGCCTCTCTGATCTCATGGTAGATCTACTCTTGTACTACCCATATCATCAATATCGATCAAGCAGGACGTAGGGTTTTACCTCCATCAAGAGGGCCCGAACCTGGGTAAAACATCGTGTCCCCTGCCTCTTGTTACCATCCGGCCTAGACGCACAGTTCGGGACCCCCTACCCGAGGTCCGCCGGTTTTGACACCAACAGAGCCGCCGCCATGCCCTAAAACCTCTCGGGAGTGCTGATCTGGAGTCCGTTCGGGGCTCCGGAGAGGGGAATCCGTCGCCATCGTCATTATCAACCTTCCTCCATCACCAATTTCATGATGCTCACCACTGTGCGTGAGTAATTCCATCGTAGGCTTGCTGGACGGTGATGGGTTGGATTAGATTTATCATGTAATCGAGTTAGTTTTGTTAGGGTTTGATCCCTAGTATCCACCATGTTCTGAGATTGATGTTGCTATGACTTTGCTATGCTTAATGCTTGTCACTAGGGCCCGAGTGCCCTGATTTTAGATCTGAACCTATTATGTTTTCATCAATATATGAGAGTTCTCGATCCTATCTTGCAAGTCTATAGTCACCTACTATGTGTTATGATCTGTTAACCCCGAAGTGACAATAATCAGGATACTTACCGGTGATGACCGTAGTTTGAGGAGTTCATGTATTCACTATGTGTTAATGCTTTGGTCCGGCACTCTATTAAAAGGAGGCCTTAATATCCCTTAGTTTCCATTAGGACCCCGCTGCCACGGGAGGGTAGGACAAAAGATGTCATTCAAGTTCTTTTCCATAAGCACGTATGACTATATTCGGAATACATGCCTACATTACATTGATGAATAGGAGCTAGTTCTGTGTCACCCTAGGTTATGACTGTTACATGATGAACTGCATCCGGCATAATTCTCCCTCACTGATCCATTGCCTATGAGCTTTCCATATATTGTTCTTCGCTTATTTACTTTTCCGTTGCTATTGCTATCATCACTACAAAATACCAAAAACATTACTTTTGCTATCATTACCTTTTGCTACCATTACCACTACTATGATATTACTTTGCTACTAAACACTTTGCTGCAGATATTAAGTTTCCAGGTGTGGTTGAATTGACAACTCAGCTGCTAACACTTGAGAATATTCTTTGGCTCCACTTGTGTCGAATCAGTAAATTTGGGTTGAATACTCTACCCTCGAAAACTTTTGCGATCCCCTATACTTGTGGGTTATCAAGACTATTTTATGGCGCCGTTGCCGGGGAGCATAGCTCTATTCTTTGAGTCACTTGGGATTTATATCTGCTTATCATTATGAAGAACTTGAGAGATCCAAAAACTGAGATTTATCCCTCAACTACGAGGGGAGGTAAGGAACTGCCATCTAGCTCTGCACTTGATTCACCTTCTGTTTTGAGTAAGCTTGCGACACCTAAACCTGCTTCAGCTATTCGTTCTGATATGTCGCATGTTATTGATGATGCCACTTCTGCTATGCATGATACTTATGATGAAACTACTTCTACGCTTGATACTATTGTGACACTTGGTGAATTTCTTGATGAACAACTTGCTAGGGTTAGAGAGAATGAAAATATCGAAAATGATAATTGATGAAAGTGATGACGAAGACTCTTCCTCTAATGAATATGAATCACCTTTTATTCCTGAGGGTTCTGTTTTTGAACAAAATCTGCTTTAGCTATTTTAGCTTGCAAAGATAGATACGAACTCAAGAGGTTATTATCTAAATGGAAGCAACAATCTGTTAATGCTAGAATGAAACCTGACCCTGCTTTTGCTACTTCACCTATCTATGTTACCAATAAGGATTATGAATTCTCGGTCGACCCTGATATAATTACTTTGGTTGAATCTGATCCTTTTCATGGCTATGAATCTGAAACTGTTGTGGCACATCTTACTAAATTAAATGATATTGCCACCCTATTCACTAAAGATGAGCGAACTTGCTACTTTTATATCCTTAAAATATTTCTGTTCTCATTAAAGGGTGATGCTAAGATATGGTTTTATTCTCTTGATCCTGGTTGTGTGCGTAGTCCCCAGGATATAATTTATTACTTCTCTGCTAAATATTTCCCTACTCATAAGAAACAAGCTGCCTTAAGGGATATATATAATTTTGTGCAAATTGAAGAAGAGAGTCTCCCACAAGCTTGGGGGAGGCTTCTCAAGTTACTTAATGCTTTGCCTAATCATCCTCTTAAGAAAAATGAAATACTTGATATCTTTTATAATGGACTAACCGATGCTTCCAGAGATTACCTAGATAGTTGTGCTGGTTCTGTTTGCAGGGAAAGAACACCGGATGAAGCTGAAATTCTATTGAATAATATGTTGACAAATGAAAATAATTGGGCAGTTCCTGAGCCAGTTCCTGAGCCTATTCCTAAACCAACTCCGGAGAAAAGAGGTGTTCTATTTCTCAGTCCTGAAGATATGCAAGAGGCAAAGAAATCTATGAAATAAAAAGGTATTAAAGCCGAAGATGTTAAGCATTTACCTCCTATTAAAGGAATACACGGTCTTAATTTACCGCATGTCGAAGAAACATATTATCTTAATACATTACCTATTGAAGAAACTCATGGTCTTGATAACCCGACACAGGTAGTAAAGGTAAATTCTCTCTATAGATATGATAAAGATGAAATCCCATTTACTAAGTTTGCTAGCCCATGCTTAGATGAGTTTGATAAATTTACGGTTAAGCAAGAAGACTTCAATGCTTATTTTCGTAGACAATTGAAATACAATTCAAATATGCTTGAACACTTGGGTGACAATATGGCTAATGTTAAAGGTGAACTTAAACTTATTAGTAAACATGCTTCAAGCTCAAAATGATTTGCTCAATGAATTGAATAGCAAGAATAATGATTATGCTGTTAAAGTGGCTACTGGAACTGGTAGAATGACTCAAGAACCTCTGTATCCTGAAGGCCATCCTAAGAGAATTGAGCAAGATTCTCAGAGAAATAATATAGATGCACCTAGTCCTTCTAAAAGGAAGAAAAAGAAAAATGATAGGACTTTGCATGCTTCTAGTGAACCTATTGCTGAAACACCTGAGAATCCAAATGATATTTCTATTTATGATGCTGAAACACAAATTGGTAATGTACTTGAACCTAATGAAAATGTTAATGATAATATTCATGATGAGGGTCAACCTAGTAATGATAATGATATAGAAATTGAACCTGGTGTTGATCTTGATAACCCACAATCATAGAATCAATGTTATGATAAGAAAGATTTTGTTATTAGGAAACATGGTAAAGAAAGAGAACCATGAGTTCAGAAACCCATGTCTTTTCCCCCCAAACCATCCAAGAAAAAGGATGATGAGGATTTTAAGCGCTTTCCTCAAATGATTAGACCTATCCTTTTGCGTATGCGATTAACTGATATGCTTAAAATGAATCCTTATGCTAAGTATATGAAAGAAACTGTTACAAATAAGAGAAAGATTCCAGAAGCTGAAATTTCCACCATGCTTGCTAATTATACTTTTAAGGGTGGAATACCAAAGAAACTTGGATATCCAGGAGTACCCACTATACCATGCTCCATTAAAAGAAACTATGTTAAAACTGCTTTATGTGATCTTGGAGCCGGTGTTAGTGTTATGCCTCTCTCTTTATATCGTAGACTTGATTTGAATAAGTTGACACCTACTGAAATATCTTTGCAAATGGCTGATAAATCAACTGCTATACATGTCGGTATTTGTGAGGATGTGCTTGTTGTAGTTGCAAACGTTACTATTTTAACGGGCTTTGTTATTCTTGATATTCCCAGGGACGATAGTATGTCTATTATTCTTGGAAGACCCTTTTTGAAAATTGCAGGGGCTGTTATTGATTGCACTAAAGGCAATGTCACTTTTCATGTTAATGGTAATGAGCATACGGTACACTTTCTGATGAATCAACCTCAAGTTCGTAGTATCAACTCTATTGGAAAAATTCCATCGATTATATTTGGAGGTTTTGAATTTCCTCTTCCTACTGTCAAGAAGAAATATGATATTCTTATTATTGGGGATGTGCATATCCCCGTTGTGGTAACATAGTGTTATTGAAAATTTCTCCGGTTCCATGTTATTCGGAATGAGTTTGTTAACAAGACTCGATCAACCTTGTTAGTGGATTCCTTTTGATAAGCATGAGATGGATAAAACTAGAAGGCACAACCTTCTGTAACCTCCTTTTAATTTCTGTTATTTATATTAAATGAAGCAAAAATAAGTATTTTCTGTCTGTTATCTGAATTATCCGTGCAATATAAAAATACCCCAAAAATAAAAGTTCTCCAAATGCCCTGAAATTCAAATATGATTTTTTCTGAAATATTTGAGAATATTTAGCACTGAGAACACAGCAGGAGGGGCATCCACCTGGCCACGTGGGTTGAGGGCGCGCCCTACCCCCTAGGGCGCGCCCCCTGCCTCGTGGGCCCACGGTGGCCCTCCTCCACTTATTCCTGCACCCACACACTCCTTCCTCCCACAAACACGAATATCCAGCTCAAGCACGAGTTCAAGCTCATTTTGCTGCCATTTTCGATCTCCTTGCTCAAAGCACCTCTCACAAAACTGCTTGGGGATATTGTTCCTTGGTATGTGACTCCTCCATTGGTCCAATTAGTTTTCGTTCTAGTGCTTTATTCATTGCAAATCTGTGCTGCTTAGGTGACCCTGTTCTTGAGCTTGCATGTCAAATTTATATGGTCAAAAGTAGTTCTAATGCATGATATAGGCTCTAGGCACTTGTAGGAGTTGTTGCTATCAATTTTGTTGAGCTTGGTTCACTTTTGTTTGAAGTTACTAAAAATTTCAAAAGTTTTCAGAGAATAATGAAGAGATTTTTGAGGGGCTCATCGAGCCGAATCTCGAAGGAAAAGCAAAATGAAGAAGCAAAGAAGCCCAAATATAATCTGCCTCGCACCGTGGAGGTTAGGCCGTGTGAATGGCCCTCCGATGATTTCTTGAGAGCATCCGGGATTTATGATGATTTTTATGAATTGGCTGAGAATGCCGGCCTCACTGCCTTCCTCCACGACCAACACGACCAGTATCTCTTACTCACCAATATATTTGTGCAAAACTTTCATTTCCATTCTAGGAGCTCACCACCTATGGTGGAGTTTTATTTATATGATGAGCATAAGGAGATGTCACTTTATGATTTTTGTCGGGTTTGTTTGGTCCCTTTTGAGGGCACGACAGAGGGACCACATCATGGCGATGTGGATGGGTTTATTGATACCATCACTGTAGGGGAAACGAGGAACGTTTCCGATGCATGAATCACTAGCATACATTTTCCTGTTTTACGCTACTTTGCAATATTTGCTAGTCATTGCTTAATTGGTCGTGGAAACTGTGGAAACCTTAGTGTTCCTGATATTATTATTTTGTTCCACGGTTTATTCAGTGATAACTCTGTTAGTATGGGCTGTATTATTGCTAAACGGTTAAGTCTGAACCGTACAAAGGGCCCCATCTTTGGAGGCATCTATGCTTCACGCCTAGCTGCACATTTTAACATACCTATTAGGCATTATGAGAAGGAAGAAAAATTGCTGCCTCGTGTTTATTTAGATTATAGGAGTATGGTGGCACACGATTTTATTGTTAAGAATAGGGAAGGGGAGCTTAAATACAAATTGTTCTTTCATAAACATCATCCTGAGACTATTACCCTGCCTGCTCCTTCCTTGTTTGATTTATCTTCAGGCCAGTACCTTGTTCTGTTAGAGGCTATTGACGCCTACCGGAACCCTACATCAGCCACAGAGCCAGAGTTGGAACCACAAGTTGATCCTCCATGACAGTCTAATTACCATTGGGATCCGGAGATGATTGCCAACCAGTGGCAATCAGAGTCTTCTTCATCGCAGTACGACCCCAACTATTATTATGGATATCGGCCAGGCCAGCCGTGGCCATAGACCAACTTAGGCCAAAAGCCTAAGCTTGGGGGAGTACGTATTTCCCACTGACATTACGTTCACAAACTCATTGCTAGATGTCGGTGCTTATACTTTTTCATTGTGTCATCCATGCTAGTTTATTTTCCTTTTTATGCTTTCTTCTTGTGTGTTTAATAAAACTTAAGAAAAACCAAAAAATTAGTTGTAGATTTTAATTAGTTTACTTTCCATGCTTGTAGTAGTAATTAAAAAGAAAACTCAAAAAGATTTCTTGTTCTTCTTTTGCTTGTTGGGAGCTTTCCTGTGTAAATAGTTTTATTTCTTTTCTTTTCTTTGAGGGTCGATAGGAGAAGACCATAATTAAATTGTTGAAGCGGTTTTTATATGCATTATAGTTGATCTGACAAAAGAGCCCATATTGCCTTGTCTTGTCCTATTTATTGAATGCTTGCAGATTCCAGCTCAGTCCAATGCACGTGCACTATTATTATTATTCACATCATTCAGTCGTGCAAGTGAAAAGCAATTATGATGATATATGATGGACTGACTGAGATGAGAAAAGATGGTATGAACTCGACCTCTCTTGTTTTTGTAAATATCATTAGTTCATCGTTCCTGATTCAGCCTATTATGAATAAACATGTTTGCAATGACAACTAGAGATCATAGTTTCTTGTGCCATGCTTGATTAGCTAGGAGCTTATAATGGTTTACCTTGCATGCCAACATCTATTAAAATGGTTGTGATGTGGTATGGTAGGGTGGTATCCTCCTCTGAATGATTTAAGTGACTTGACTTGGCGCATGTTCACGCATGTAGTTGAAACAAAATCAACATAGCCTTCACGATATTTATGTTCATGGTGGACTATATCCTACTCATGCTTGCATTCGGTGTTGATTAATTTTAATGCATGTTCATGACTGTTGTCGCTCTCTAGCTGGTCGCTTCCCAGTCTTTTGCTAGCCTTCACCTGTACTAAGCGGGAATACTGCTTGTGCATCCAACTCCATAAACCCCAAAGTTGTTCCATATGAGTCCACCATACGTACCTACCTATATATGGTATCTACCTACCGTTCCAAGTAAATTTGTATGTGCCAAACTCTAAACTTTCAAATAAATAACCTATTTTGTATGCTCGAATATGTGACGCCCGGATAATTAAGCTACAGTAAACCCCTGCTAATGGTGCCACGTCACCTCGGTTACTGTTGATAAACTCGAGTTGGTTCAAGCCGATTCAAATTCAAATTCAAAATCAGGCAAACAATAAAGGTTTTCAAACGTTAGAATTTAAAATGATCATCATGTGGCAAATAATCCGTAACTTATTTTGGGTGTTGGAACCAACCTTTTTCAAAATGTTTAAGTGCCTAAACTAAATAAAAACAGGGGCTAAAACAATTATTAAATACTTTTCAATAATAAACAAATGTAAAACTAATTTATTTAGTGCCAAATTAATTATGACAGTAGCCTAACTAATAATGCTAATTTAGGGGCTGAGTTGATATATTATATAAAAAAAACTGCATATAAAGTAAAACTAAAAGAAACAGGAAAATAGAAAAAAAAGGAAAAGGTCAAACAAAAAAAAACATAAAAATAGAAACACCCCCCCACACTGGGCCGAGCGGCCCAGCTGGCCTCCGCACCGGCCGGCCCACCAGGCCCAGCCGGCCCTCCTCTCTGGCCTACAAGGCCACCTCCCCGAACCCTAACCCCCACCCGATCCCCACTCTCCCCCACTCGCACCACTCCTCTCCCCCCCTCGCTGGATCTGGATCGGGGTCCGCCCGATCCCGTTGCCCCTCCGACGCTGGCGCCCCACCACCCCGTCCTCACCTCCTCCTCTCCTCCCCGACCGGCCGCGCAGGGCGCCCGACCCCCCCTCGTCGCCTCGGGGCCGTCCCCGACTCCCACCCCACCTCGCCGGATCCGCATCGCCGCCGAGCGCCTCCCCGCCCTCCTCCTCGCCGGTCGCCCCCGACCGCCCCCGAGCGCACTACAGAGACCCTACGCATCCCCCCCCGTGAGCTCTTCCCCCCATCGATCCCCTCTCTCCCCTCGTCTCCCTCCCGAGCGCCACCACTGCACCCGTCGCCGGTTCCGGCCGCCCCGCGTACACCCCTCCCCTCGCGCCTCCTCCGCTCGGACGAGGCCCTTCCCCCGCCGCCGCGCCGGGCCGTTCCGCCCCGGCCTCCCTCTCTCTTCCTCGCCGAGCACGGGAACGTGCTCCCCGGCCCTCTCCGTTCTCTTCTCCTCGCCCGAACCGCGGCCCCGGCGAGCACGCCGCTACACCCGCGGCCAACTCCGGCACCCCGGCCCCCGCGCCCTGCTCCCCCGCGCCCGCATCTCGCGTCGGCCTCGCCCACTGCCCCGCGCGGCCTCCCGCGCGCTGCTGCGCTCACCGCCGCCGCCACCTTTGACCAGTGCCCCTGGCCGCACTGCTCCGGCCGGTGGCGCCTCGGCCAAACCTCACCGGCGCGCTACCGCTCCCACCGTGCGGCGGGCCGCGCCTGGACCGTCTCGGGCACCCAGCGCCCACGCCCGTTCGGGCGGTGCCCGCGCTCGCACCGCCCTGTGCCCGTTAGGCCCTTGGGGCCACAGACATGTGGGGCCCATGCCCCAGAACTTTATTAAAAAAAGGAAAATAAATAAATAAGTAAATAAATAAATAATAATTACATTAATTAATTAATCAATAAGTGAATTAATTAAGTTAATTAATCATGTTTAATTAAGCTAATTAAC
This sequence comes from Triticum aestivum, assembly GCF_018294505.1. Taxonomy (NCBI): domain Eukaryota; kingdom Viridiplantae; phylum Streptophyta; class Magnoliopsida; order Poales; family Poaceae; genus Triticum; species Triticum aestivum. Next base: position 511,600,884 of record NC_057800.1, on the reverse strand, counting down.
TAGTTAGTTTAATTAAATAGTACTTAGTTTAACTAAGTCCTAATTAACCTAAACCGAGTATGACAGGTGGGTCCCACTGGACCCACATGTCAGTTTGACCCAGTCAACTCTGTTGACTACTGACGTCAGCATGACATCATGCTGATGTCATTAATTCATTTTCGAATTAATTTAAATAATTAATTAAAAATCAGAAATTAATAAAATCTTCAGAAAATCATATCTTTTAATCCGTAACTCGGATTAAAATACTTTCTACATGAAAGTTGCTCGGAACGACGAGACGAATCCGGATACGCGGTCCGTTCGTCCGCCACACCCCCTAACCTATCGAACTCGCAACTTTCCCCCTCCGGCTCCTCTGCCCGAAAACACGAACACCGGGAATACTTTCCCGGATGTTTTCCCCCCTTCACCGGTATCACCTACTACCGCGTTAGGGCACACCGAACACCGCGTATTGCCTTGTTATATTTTGTGATGCTTTGTTTGCTCTGTATTCATTATTTCTTCCCCCTCTTCTCTCCGGTAGACTACGAGACCGACGCTGCTGCTGACCAGTTCGACTACGGAGTTGACGACCCCTCTCTCTTGCCAGAGCAACCAGGCAAGCCCCCCCTTTGATCACCAGATATCGCCTACTCTTCTCTATACTGCTTGCATTAGAGTAGTGTAGCATGTTACTGCTTTCCGTTAATCCTATTCTGATGCATAGCCTGTCATTGCTGCTACAGTCATTGATACCTTACCCGCAATCCTAAATGCTTAGTATAGGATGCTAGTGTTCCATCAGTGGCCCTACACTCTTGTCCGTCTGCCATGCTATACTACTGGGCTGTGATCACTTCGGGAAGTGATCACGGGCATATACTATATACTTTACACTGTTACATTACCTGTGATACTGTTCGGAGTTGGGGGCTGAAGGGGCAGGTGGCTCCATCCCGGTAGAGGTGGGCCTGGGTTCCCGACGGCCCCCGACTGTTACTTTGTGGTGGAGCGGTAGGGCAGGTTGAGACCACCTAGGAGACAGGTGGGCCTGGCCCTGTTCGGCGTTCGCGGATACTTAACACGCTTAACGAGATCTTGGTATTTGATCTGAGTTGGCTACGAGCCTATACGCACTAACCATCTACGCGGGAGTAGTTATGGGTATCCCGACGTCGTGGTATCAGCCGAAGCACTTCCGACGTCAGCGACGGAGCGGCGCGTGCCGAATTGGACTGGAACGCCACTAGGCTAGGTCTGCTTTCGGCCGCCCACGCAACGTGCAGGTGTGCTCAGGGCGATGGGCCCAGACCCCTGCGCGCTTAGGTTTAGACCGGCGTGCTGGCCTCTCTGTTGTGCCTAGGTGGGGCTGCGACGTGTTGATCTTCCGCGGCCGGGCATGACCCAGGAAAGTGTGTCCGGCCAAAGGGGATCAAGCGTGTTGGGTAAGTTGGTGCACCCCTGCAGGGAAGTTAATCTATTCGAATAGCCGTGATCTTTGGTAACAGGACGACTTGGAGTTGTACCTTGACCTTATGACAACTAGAACCGGATACTTAATAAAACACACCCTTCCAAGTTCCACAGACAACCCGGTGATCGCTTTTCTACAGGGCGACGAGAGGAGGATCGCCGGGTAGGGTTATGCTATGCGATGCTACTTGGAGATGCTGCTTGGAGATGCTACTTGAGATGCTACTTGGAGGACTTCAATCTACTCTCTCCTACATGCTGCAAGGCGGAGGCTGCCAGAAGCGTAGTCTTCGACAGGGTTAGCTATCCCCCTCTTATTCTGGCATTCTGCAGTTCAGTCCACTGATATGGCCTCCTTACACATATACCCATGCATATGTAGTGTAGTTCCTTGCTTGCGAGTACTTTGGATGAGTACTCACGGTTGCTTTCTCCCCCTTTTTCCCCTTTTCCTTTCTTTCTGGTTGTCGCAACCAGATGCTGGAGTTCCAGGAGCCAGACGCCACCGTCGACGACGACCCCTACTACACCGGAGGTGCCTACTACTACGTGCAGCCCGCTGACAACGACCTGGAGTAGTTTAGGAGGATCCCAGGCAGGAGGCCTGCGCCTCTTTCGATCTGTATCCCAGTTTGTGCTAGCCTTCTTAAGGCAACTTGTTTAACTTATGTCTGTACTCAGATATTGTTGCTTCCGCTGACTCGTCTATGATCGAGCACCTGTATTCGAGCCCTCGAGGCCCCTGGCTTGTATTATGATGCTTGTATGACTTATTTATGTTTTAGAGTTGTGTTGTGATATCTTCTCGTGAGTCCCTGATCTTGATCGTACACATTTGCGTGCATGATTAGTGTACGATTGAATCGGGGGCGTCACAAGTTGGTATCAGAGCCGACTGCCTGTAGGAATCCCCCTTCCACACTCCTTGGCCGAAGTCGAGTCTAGACATTGCAAAACTTTTACTAACTTGGCTGTGTGCCTTACGGGCCCACGTTGCCATCGGGTGGTACTAGGATCTTTTACTCCTCGACCTTTACTCTGGGATTCTGATCTCTCTTATATTCGGGTTAAAGGAATTTTGCTAAATCTAACATTAGGATCTCGTTATCACTTTCACCCGGAGAGCCCCTTATTACTGATGATCGTCTGCTGCACGTGAAGACCCTGAAGATACTCTCCGCTGTTAACTCGAGAACTTGTGTTCATCGTGATTGCAATTCCCCTTCCACCGTAAACCCTTATGGATAACTACTTGCAGTTGTTATTCCTACCTTCGTCCCCAGTTGGTCTTGTTATTACAAGATACCCCGAAAAACTCGTCGTTGTTTCGATAATCCTTTGAGCTTACTGCCTTGCTATTCTTTGTCACCTGAATACCCCTACGGTTGATTCTCGCACTTATCGAGTATCTGCTCATCCCCTAGTTGTTCATGTGTTACACAAAAGCCTTCGAAATACCATTCGATATTCCGAAAATCCTCGGTAAGCCTTGGCTCTTGAAATTCTTGCTTGCTTGCATTATGGTTAATCCCATAAGTCTCGTAGTCTTAATGACATGCATTGTCATTATCATTTTAAGTCTGTTGACTCAATATGTTTGCGAATACCCGCAAACATCATTGATCCTTATAAATTACCTTTCCGGCTGAGCTTCCATTCTTCTAACTGGAATTGGTTCTCGACTAATCCAATTGTCGTTGATTGTACCCTAAGGCTATTCAACTTATCCATCCCTAATCAGAGCATTGCTTTTGATCCCTTGATTTGGAAATCATAATTTCTTTGCATTTGACAATTGAGTTAGTCAGTTGTTTCTATAATCTGATCTCCTTGCATTCTTCTTCCTCTAGTTGAGTACCGATACTCGTATCAAATCCTTTGTGGACCACCAAGTCCTTTGTTGGATTGTTATCCGACAGTGTCCTTCACATTTGATCACCTTGTGAGTTCTTCCCCTGATACATAATGCCTTTGTTAAGTTGTATCCTCTGCTTGGCCAACCATGCTCTGCTTTCGGGCTTGTGTTATTTACTCTGGAAATTTGTGGTATATGTTCGTAAGACGCCCTGATGGGTTGAACCTATGCCTTCCTTACTATGTGTGAACTCGAAAGTTCTCACGGGTCATACTCATCTGGTATTTCACCAGGTATAACTTTCAACACTAATGCCATTATCGAAACGAGAAGTGAATGTAAGGTTATGCTTTGGAGAAGTGGGAGTCGACCTCGAACCTTGTGTTCATGCCCTTGGATGCGATGTATATCCTATCATGGAAGCTACTTGTAATAATAACTATTTCCTTGATAACTAACATATGGTATCTGTGAATTGATCCCTTGCAACCGTGGTTCTGACCCTGATTGTTCTTCCTTGATTCCATTTCTCGGACAAGTTAAAACAATTGTCTTCTATGGATTAATACACCCGTCCAATCTTTACTTTGATCTTGTGTTGAGTATTACCCCCTGGTATCTCAAGATTATCATGGAACTGCATAACTTCTTATGAGTTCTTCATCAAGTGCTACCTTTCCACTGATTCCAATTTTTCACGGGCTCTGAGTTATTATACACTCAAAGACACCGATAACTGAATCGAGTTCGCATTGCGATTCAACAAGTATTTGAACCCATCACTGCTTACAAATTTATTAATCCTTCAAGTCATTCCTAGCCTGATCGGCTATATCATTATCGAGCTAATTTTAACTGTGCTACCCGGTCCTTCTTCCCGGAGCACAATTTTCGACGATGAACTAACCTTACGTCGATCATCATCGTCATATCATTTCGCCTTGAACAACAAGCTTGGTTTCGAGTTTGTGTCGTACCCTTGGTTCAAATAACCTTTCACTTTATCATTACTTTGACTTTATGTCATCACCGATCGATTACATCTTCATGAACTCTCGCGACAAATGTGTCGTGAATATCATTAACATTCTGAGCTCTTCCAAGAGATCTATTGAAATCATGATGAGAAATACCATCCTTGCCCTCGATGATTGGTGTTATCAGCGACAACATTATTGCTTTCCCTCCAACACAAAACTTGTTCCTGTATGGTGTTGTACCTTGAGTTCCTTGCTATCCAACTTATGTTATATTCTACCGCGGAGTATTACCATCTTTGATGTTAAGAATGTTGTGAGGATTGCTCCACCTCTTAAGAATTCTTGCTATAATGATACTTCTCACCATCACCATTCTTTCTTGGTCCTCCTGTTGATTCCAACCGGGGTACCCACAAGTGAACGGTGTTGTTTGGATTATGCACTTCTAGCAACCCTATTGCTTTGAAGTTAATGATCGATAGTTCATTCTAAGTCCTTCGCTAATTGAATCACCATTCTGACATTGGTCGTGCAACCCAATCCACATTTCGGGCGCACCTTTCAACCAATGTTTAATTGTGTATGTTTTCCTCGAGCATACTTCCTTATATCATTTGATCTGACAAATGTCATCTTCTTGTGCACATTATCGTGGAAATCCATCCGTTTGGAATTCTCGATGAATTGTCGCTGAGCCCATCAGCCACCTTCTCATCCCCTCCTTGGTTTAATGATGAACTATTGCTTCAGAAACCCGCTCCCATAGTTCATTTCTCGAAAATCTTGGAATGTCATTTTGTCAGTTTGTGTTGCACCTTTTCCTCTCGGACCCCCTGAGTTGAGGTATCATGACACCAATCGGATCTGAATCTCGGTCAGATATGATGGTTGGGACATTTTCCAAGAGTTATGATGTTGATCCTTTGATGACCCGGTAACATGATGTCATGCCTAGCACCCCCCCCCTCGGCTGGAGGACCTATCACTATAGATTCCTTTTCAGCAAGGTTATCCGTTCATCCATGGGGAAATTGTAAGACTTATTCTACAAGTTATTACTGATGGATCCTTCATGTTTCCAAAGTTTGATCTTCACCTGAAGACCATGTCAATTCTATCTCGAAGCATGTCTATGGTACTCCGATGTTTCAACAAGAACATTTGAAGCCCAATGCTAAACGTTTCTTGCTCAATTATCCAAACACCGCTGTATGGATAATGTCATGAAAATTTCTCTCCCCTCACCTAGAGGCTTTTCTACTTAATATCATGTCATGGTTATCATGTTCTGCTTGTCCTTGGGAAGGATATACCCCTGAAATAGGTGTATAAACATACTTTCCATTCCATTGTTCTATTTGATCTGATGATCACCTTTTCCTTTCCATTGTTTTGTTTAACCTTTCTTGTGATTTATATGATCTAAGAAGTAAAGATTCGCTGCTTATATAAACACCTCGGTTGTACGACTCTGTCAATAAGACCCTGTTACTATTGTTGATGACATTCTGGTAGCCACCGATGGACGAGAACCTTGCCTATTGGTCCGCCTCGTTCGACGAGCAGGAAAATGGTTCTCTTCGTCCCTCGCCCTTGGTACCGTCGTTGTTGCCGACATAATCGACAGGCTAGCCTCTGACTTGCCTTGCTTGCATGATCACGCAAGACGTCTCCACCCTTCCAACTTTTAACCCACATGGTGGGCCCATAACCCACAGTTCCACAGGATCGAAACCTGACTCTCCTATACACCCTGTTGTCGAAGTTATTCCTCGCGCTTGGCTTCGTATTTAATTCACGGGCCACCTTCCTAATGCTCTATTCTGGTATCAGACGCAATACTTACTCTCGCTGCTCTGAAACCCTTTCTCACTCTGGTTCAGACTTCGAGCAACTATCTATCCACTTGGAACCTCTTATTGTACCTTCGTACCTTACTCTTGATGTATTCGATATGTTCAACTCGAGAGATAATCTTATGCTCATTCATGGGCTAACCCCCAGATTGTTTCCCTCATAAGCATTCTGTCGTAGCCGAGCTGCCCCTTACCTATTCGTAAGTACGTTGGAGTTCCCGAGAAAAGAACGACATCACAATGATAACCTGAAGTAGACAAATGAAGACTTCAATGTAATGGATTGACCTCTTCGAGAAGAACAACCGAGACCAAGAACACTCCCTAGAATTTCGTAACCCGAACCTTCCCCCTTTACTTCCCTCTTAAATCTCGGGACGAGATTTCTTATAGTGGAGGAGAATTGTGACGCCCGGATAATTAAGCTACAGTAAACCCCTGCTAATGGTGCCACGTCACCTCGGTTACTGTTGATAAACTCGAGTTGGTTCAAGCCGATTCAAATTCAAATTCAAAATCAGGCAAACAATAAAGGTTTTCAAACGTTAGAATTTAAAATGATCATCATGTGGCAAATAATCCGTAACTTATTTTGGGTGTTGGAACCAACCTTTTTCAAAATGTTTAAGTGCCTAAACTAAATAAAAACAGGGGCTCAAACAATTATTAAATACTTTTCAATAATAAACAAATGTAAAACTAATTTATTTAGTGCCAAATTAATTATGACAGTAGCCTAACTAATAATGCTAATTTAGGGGCTGAGTTGATATATTATATAAAAAAAACTGCATATAAAGTAAAACTAAAAGAAACAGGAAAATAGAAAAAAAGGAAAAGGTCAAACAAAAAAAACATAAAAATAGAAACACCCCCCCCACGCTGGGCCGAGCGGCCCAGCTGGCCTCCGCACCGGCCGGCCCACCAGGCCCAGCCGGCCCTCCTCTCTGGCCTACAAGGCCACCTCCCCGAACCCTAACCCCCACCCGATCCCCACTCTCCCCCACTCGCACCACTCCTCTCCCCCCCCTCGCTGGATCTGGATCGGGGTCCGCCCGATCCCGTCGCCCCTCCGACGCCGGCGCCCCACCGCCCCGTCCTCACCTCCTCCTCTCCTCCCCGACCGGCCGCGCAGGGCGCCCGACCCCCCCTCGTCGCCTCGGGGCCGTCCCCGACTCCCACCCCACCTCGCCGGATCCGCATCGCCGCCGAGCGCCTCCCCGCCCTCCTCCTTGCCGGTCGCCCCCGACCGCCCCCGAGCGCACTACAGAGACCCTACGCATCCCCCCCCCGTGAGCTCTTCCCCCCATCGATCCCCTCTCTCCCCTCGTCTCCCTCCCGAGCGCCACCACCGCTCCCCGTCGCCGGTTCCGGCCGCCCCGCGTACACCCCTCCCCTCGCGCCTCCTCCGCTCGGACGAGGCCCTTCCCCCGCCGCCGCGCCGGGCCGTTCCGCCCCGGCCTCCCTCTCTCTTCCTCGCCGAGCACGGGAACGTGCTCCCCGGCCCTCTCCGTTCTCTTCTCCTCGCCCGAACCGCGGCCCCGGCGAGCACGCCGCTACACCCGCGGCCAACTCCGGCACCCCGGCCCCCGCGCCCTGCTCCCCCGCGCCCGCATCTCGCGTCGGCCTCGCCCACTGCCCCGCGCGGCCTCCCGCGCGCTGCTGCGCTCACCGCCGCCGCCACCTTTGACCAGTGCCCCTAGCCGCACTGCTCCGGCCGGTGGCGCCTCGGCCAAACCTCACCGGCGCGCTACCGCTCCCACCGTGCGGCGGGCCGCGCCTGGACCGTCTCGGGCACCCAGCGCCCACGCCCGTTCGGGCGGTGCCCGCGCTCGCACCGCCCTGTGCCCGTTAGGCCCTTGGGGCCACAGACATGTGGGGCCCATGCCCCAGAACTTTATTAAAAAAAGGAAAATAAATAAATAAGTAAATAAATAAATAATAATTACATTAATTAATTAATCAATAAGTGAATTAATTAAGTTAATTAATCATGTTTAATTAAGCTAATTAACCAGTTAGTTTAATTAAATAGTACTTAGTTTAACTAAGTCCTAATTAACCTAAACCGAGTATGACAGGTGGGTCCCACTGGACCCACATGTCAGTTTGACCCAGTCAACTCTGTTGACTACTGACGTCAGCATGACATCATGCTGATGTCATTAATTCATTTTCGAATTAATTTAAATAATTAATTAAAATCAGAAATTAATAAAATCTTTCAGAAAATCATATCTTTTAATCCGTAACTCGGATTAAAATACTTTCTACATGAAAGTTGCTCAGAACGACGAGACGAATCCGGATACGCGGTCCGTTCGTCCGCCACACACCCCTAACCTATCGAACTCGCAACTTTCCCCCTCCGGCTCCTCTGCCCGAAAACACGAAACACCGGGAATACTTTCCCGGATGTTTTCCCCCCTTCACCGGTATCACCTACTACCGCGTTAGGGCACACCGAACACCGCGTATTGCCTTGTTATATTTTGTGATGCTTTGTTTGCTCTGTATTCATTATTTCTTCCCCCTCTTCTCTCCGGTAGACTACGAGACCGACGCTGCTGCTGACCAGTTCGACTACGGAGTTGACGACCCCTCTCTCTTGCCAGAGCAACCAGGCAAGCCCCCCCTTTGATCACCAGATATCGCCTACTCTTCTCTATACTGCTTGCATTAGAGTAGTGTAGCATGTTACTGCTTTCCGTTAATCCTATTCTGATGCATAGCCTGTCATTGCTGCTACAGTCATTGATACCTTACCCGCAATCCTAAATGCTTAGTATAGGATGCTAGTGTTCCATCAGTGGCCCTACACTCTTGTCCGTCTGCCATGCTATACTACTGGGCTGTGATCACTTCGGGAGGTGATCACGGGCATATACTATATACTTTACACTGTTACATTACCTGTGATACTGTTCGGAGTTGGGGGCTGAAGGGGCAGGTGGCTCCATCCCGGTAGAGGTGGGCCTGGGTTCCCGACGGCCCCCGACTGTTACTTTGTGGCGGAGCGACAGGGCAGGTTGAGACCACCTAGGAGACAGGTGGGCCTGGCCCTGTTCGGCGTTCGCGGATACTTAACACGCTTAACGAGATCTTGGTATTTGATCTGAGTCTGGCTACGAGCCTATACGCACTAACCATCTACGCGGGAGTAGTTATGGGTATCCCGACGTCGTGGTATCAGCCGAAGCACTTCAGACGTCAGCGACGGAGCGGCGCGCGCCGAATTGGACTGGAACGCCACTAGGCTAGGTCTGCTTTCGGCCGCCCACGCAACGTGCAGGTGTGCTAGGGCGATGGGCCCAGACCCCTGTGCGCTTAGGTTTAGACCGGCGTGCTGGCCTCTCTGTTGTGCCTAGGTGGGGCTGCGACGTGTTGATCTTCCGCGGCCGGGCATGACCCAGGAAAGTGTGTCCGGCCAAATGGGATCAAGCGTGTTGGGTATGTGGTGCACCCCTGCAGGGAAGTTAATCTATTCGAATAGCCGTGATCTTCGGTAACAGGACGACTTGGAGTTGTACCTTGACCTTATGACAACTAGAACCGGATACTTAATAAAACACACCCTTCCAAGTTCCACAGACAACCTGGTGATCGCTTTTCTACAGGGCGACGAGAGGAGGATCGCCGGGTAGGGTTATGCTATGCGATGCTACTTGGAGATGCTGCTTGGAGATGCTACTTGAAGATGCTACTTGGAGGACTTCAATCTACTCTCTCCTACATGCTGCAAGGCGGAGGCTGCCAGAAGCGTAGTCTTCGACAGGGTTAGCTATCCCCCTCTTATTCTGGCATTCTGCAGTTCAGTCCACTGATATGGCCTCCTTACACATATACCCATGCATATGTAGTGTAGTTCCTTGCTTGCGAGTACTTTGGATGAGTACTCACGGTTGCTTTCTCCCCCCTTTTTTCCCCTTTTCCTTTCTTTCTGGTTGTCGCAACCAGATGCTGGAGTTCAGGAGCCAGACGCCACCGTCGACGACGACCCCTACTACACCGGAGGTGCCTACTACTACGTGCAGCCCGCTGACGACGACCTGGAGTAGTTTAGGAGGATCCCAGGCAGGAGGCCTGCGCCTCTTTCGATCTGTATCCCAGTTTGTGCTAGCCTTCTTAAGGCAACTTGTTTAACTTATGTCTGTACTCAGATATTGTTGCTTCCGCTGACTCGTCTATGATCGAGCACCTGTATTCGAGCCCTCGAGGCCCCTGGCTTGTATTATGATGCTTGTATGACTTATTTATGTTTTAGAGTTGTGTTGTGATATCTTCTCGTGAGTCCCTGATCTTGATCGTACACATTTGCGTGCATGATTAGTGTACGATTGAATCGGGGGCGTCACAGAATAGCTCATGTATCAACTAGGGCTGTCTGTATCTTCCATGTTAGGCGGGTTATTCTCAAGAGGAGTGGACTCCGCTCCTCACTCACGAGAAAATAGCTGGTCACCAGGATGCACAGTCCCATGCTTTATGCAAACTAAATCAAATAATTGCAAACAAAATCCCCCTGGGACTCTTGTTAGTTGGAGGCACTCGTTGTTTCGCGCAAGCCATGGATTGATGCTTGTTGGTGGAGGGGGAGTATAAACTTTACCATTCCATTTGGGAAGTGCCTATAATGTGTGTAGCATGGAAGATATCGCCATCTCTTGGTTGTTATGTTCACAATGAAAGTATACCGCTCAAAATATTATTCACCTCTATTTCAAAACCGACCTCTAGCACCTCTACAAATCCCTGCTTCCCTCTTCGAAGGGCCTATCTATTTACTTTTATGTTGAGTCATCATCCTCTTATTAAAAAGCACCAGTTGGAGAGCACCGCTGTCATTTGCATTCATTACTGTTAGTTTACAATGAGTATGACTTGACTGGATCTCTTTTACCATGAATTACAATGTCTAGTCAGTCCTTGATCTTTAAAGGTGCTCTGCATTTATGTTTTCCGGTCTCAGAAAGGGCTTGCGAGATACCATCTTGTTATATTATATTATGATTGTTTTGAGAAAGTGTTGTCATCCGAGATTTATTATTATTGCTCGCTAGTTGATTATGCCATTGATATGAGTAAACATGAGACCTATGCGTTATTGTGAATATGGTTAGTTCATAATCTTTGTTGAAAACTTGAATGCTGACTTTACATATTTACAACAACAAGAGAAAACAGAGTTTGTAAAAGTTTTTCTTTATCACTTTCAGTTTATCAACTGAATTGCTTGAGGACAAGCAAAGGTTTAAGCTTGGGGGAGTTGATATGTCTCCATCGTATCTACTTTTCCAAACACTTTTGCCCTTGTTTTGGACTCTAACTTGCATTATTTGAATGGAACTAACCCGTACTGACGCTGTTTTCAGCAGAATTACCATGGTGTTATTTATGTGCAGAAACAAAAGTTCTCGGAATGACCTGAAACTTCACGGAACATCTTTTCGGAAATAATAAAAAATCCTTGCAAAAGATGAAGACCAGGGGGCCTACACCCTAGCCACGAGGGTGGGGGCGCGCCTGCCCCCCTAGGGCACCCCCTACCTCGTGGGCCCCCTAGAGCTCCTCCGACCTCGACTCCAACTCTATATATTGGCTTTCGAGGAGAAAAAAATAAAGGAGAAGGATTCATCGCGTTTTACGATACGGAGCCACCGCCAAGCCCTAAAACCTCTCGGGAGGGATGATCTGGAGTCTGTTCGGGGCTCCGGAGAGGGGAATCCGTCGCCATCGTCATCATCAACCTTCCTCCATCACCATTTTCATGATGCTCACCGCCGTGCGTGAGTAATTCCATCATAGGCTTGCTGGACGGTGATGGGTTGGATGAGATTTATCATGTAATCGAGTTAGTTTTGTTAGGGTTTGATCCCTAGTATCCACTACGTTCCGAGATTGATGTTGCTATGACTTTGTTATGCTTAATGCTTGTCACTAGGGCCTGAGTGCCATGATTTCAGATCTGAACCTATTATTTTTTCATCAATATATGAGAGTTATTGATCCTATCTTGCAAGTCTATAGTCACCTATTATGTGTTATGATCCGTTAACCCCGAAGTAACAATAACCAGATACTTACCGATGATGACCGTAGTTTGAGGAGTTCATGTATTCACTATGTGTTAATGCTTTGGTCTGGTACTCTATTAAAAGGAGGCCTTAATATCCCTTAGTTTCCATTAGGACCCCGCTGCCACGGGAGGGTAGGACAAATGATGTCATGCAAGTTCTTTTCCCTAAGCACATATGACTATATTCGGAATACATGCCTACATTACATTGATGAATTGGAGCTAGTTCTGTGTCACCCTAGGTTATGACTGTTACATGATGAACCGCATCCGGCATAATTCTCCATCACTGATCCATTGCATACGAGCTTTCCATATATTGTTCTTCACTTATTTACTTTTCTTTTGCTATTGCTATCATCACAACAAAACACCAAAAACATTACTTTTGCTATCATTACCTTTTGCTACCGTTACCACTACTATCATCTTACTTTTCTACTAAACACTTTACTGCAGATATTAAGTTTCCTGGTGTGGTTGAATTGACAACTCAGCTGCTAATACTTGAGAATATTCTTTGGCTCCCCTTGTGTCGAATCAATAAATTTGGGTTGCATACTCTACCCTTGAAAACTGTTGCGATCCCCTATACTTGTGGGTTATCAACATGTCATCTCGAGATTCAATAGAAAAGTTCCTATGATGTGAACCAAATGAAATCTCTTTTCCAATCCCTACTCATAGGAATTGAGATACATGTCATCTCTTTCCCTACAACTTCCATGTATACATCTTCTATTCCTAAATAGCTAGTATAACCCACTAGTAGCTTTTTTTCTAGACATGCAACTATGGCACAAGAACACGTCATGCATGCAAGTCATAACTCACATTGTTTTTTCTACTCTATGCATGCAAGCACAACATCATCAGTTCGTGCATGTTACTCATAAGTTATTTCTTGCATATTTTGCATTGACAATGTATGTGCTGGTCACGTGCACACATATGTAGTTCACATTCACATTTTTGTTAGAAATGTCATTCTTTTAACTGCAATTCATTTTTTCTCTTTGTACTCCCTCCGTCTAGGTGTGTAGGTCATGTTCCGAAAACCAAATAATCCCAAAACACTTTGGCACGGTACATTAACTCCCTCCTCGTTTCTTGCTTTGTGACATATCAACCAATAAGAGATGTGTGACGTGCATGCTTTCCCAAAATACAAGCACTTCTGCTTTGTTCTAGAATCTTCCGTATCATAATTGCCCAAACTTTTTTTCTAAATGAATTGCCATTATTTGTTTTTTTACTTTATGCTTTACAATGCACAATCCCATGAATCTTAACCTTTTTATAAAACTAATTGATTTTGAATGAGATTAACTATAAGAACTAAATGAACATCTACATCATGCATATATGACTCAAAGCTTTACATGCTATAGTGTGTATTTATTCATAATTTGGTTTCCAAATCTCATGCATTTAATACATAATACATATGTCTATTAACCATGTTCGTACATCAAACTAATGCTCTTTTGTATCCCTCATCAATCACTTATGACGAGACAGTCACCCAGTGGGTTACTGTGAGACGCGCTACTCGTTTAAAGAGTGCAGTGTCATCCTCCCCACATGATTCTCAAGAAATAGTAAGGCTAAATGAAGATAGTAAATGTAGCTCTCTAGTTGATGACCGCAATTTCCCCACACCACCATCGCAGGTGCTTGCTCTTACTTGGCAGTGTGATATGTGGTTGCATGTTGCATATGGTGTCTACCTTGTAATGCTTCTAATTAGGGTAAATTGCATCTGCTTAGTTAACACATTATACCTGTGGATATGACATGTGTTCCTGTTTTTGGTACATATTACATCTTTCTATTAACCATGTACTTACATCAAACTACTTTTCTTGTGTATCCCTCATCAATCACTTCTGGCGAGACACCTTCAAGTTGACAGTGTAATATTGGTTGCATCTTGCATATCATTTCAAACATGTATTGCCTCTAATTTGTTGAAGTGCCACTTATAATGAGACACATCTAACTTGGTAGAGTGATTTTGGTTGGATCTTTCATATGGTATCTATATTGCTTTGCTTCCAATTTGTTGAAATGCCTTCTGCTTAGCTTTTTTCGTACATATTCCATCCTCCTACAATGTGGTTGCCATACATAAAAGTTGTGTTCGCCAGTATCATGCATCAACAAATTTGGAAGTGCGGATTTCATTCATTTTTCTTGTGTGTTTACTTGACTAGGAGAAATCTAAAAGAACGAAGGCACGTAATGATGGTGGTCCTCTAGAGAATCCAAAACAGATAATCTCTACAGATTCTCCTTCTACTCCTACTTCAATGCAAGTTCCAAACCTCATCTCCCCTACTCCACAACCCCAGGTGCTTTCTCTAACATGGTAGTGTGATATCTGGTTGCATGTTGCATATGGTGCCTAGCTTGTATTTCTCCTAATTTGTTAAACTGCATCTCCTTAGCTTACACATTATACATGTGAATATGACACGGCTTCCTGTTTTTGGTACATACTACATCTACTTATCACACATGTTCTTACATCAAACTACTGTTCTTGTGTATCCTGCATCTATCGCTTATGATGAGATAGTCACGCCCGTGGGTTAGTATGAGACACGCTACTCTTATAAAGAGTGCAGTTTCATCCTCTCCACATGATTTTCAAGAAAGCAAGCCTAAATGAAGATATTGAACGTAGCTCTGTACTTGACGATCGCACTTCCCCTACACCACTGTAACACCCCGGATGTAACTTTCCCAATTTGTACTCCAACTCTTGCCGTTTTCGGCGTTAAGTTAATTTATTTTCTCGGGTTCGGGTCTTTGTCTCCGTGTTTTTTTATCGTTATTATGCATCTCATATCATGTCATCATGTGCATTGCATTTGCATACGTGTTCGTCTCATGCCTTCGAGCATTTTCCCCGTTGTCCGTTTTGCATTCCGGCGCTTCGTTCTCCTCCGGTGGTCATTTCTAACTTTCTTTCATGTGTGGGGATTAAACATTTCCGGATTGGACCGAGACTTGCCAAGCGGCTTTGGTTTACTACTGGTAGACCGCCTGTCAAGTTTTGTATCATTTGGACTTCGTTTGATACTCCAACGGTTAACCGAGGGACCGAAAAGGCCTCGTGTGTGTTGCAGCCCAACACCCCTCCAATTTGGCCCAAAACCCACCTAACTCTGCTCCATCTTATAGAGCGTTTGATCACGATCGCGTGGCCGAAAACAACACCTCATTTGGACTCTCCTAGCTCCCTCTATGCCTATAAATAGACCCCCCCCCCCGAAATTTCGGATCTCCTTCTCCCCCGAAACCCTAAAAATCCACCTCGCGCCCGCCGGACATGTCCGTTTCCGGTCGGACACGCCGCGCCGCCGCCCCAATCCAATAGGAAGCCGCCACCTGTCTCGTCGGGCCACCTCCGTCGCCAGCCCGCAAGGCCCAGGCCGGGCCCTCCCGCGCCGCCTCCCAGGCCGAGCCGCCCCGCACGCCCGCCGGCCTTCTCCTTCGCCCGCGTCGCCGCCTCTCTCTACAGCCGCCGCCCGGAGCTAGTGCCGGCCACCGCACCATCGGCGGCGACCTCACCGCCCCATCGGACCGCCGACCCCGCCGCCTCTTCCTCGCCGCCCCGAGCCACCGCCTCGCGCGCCGCCGCAGGAGCTCGCCGGCGTCGCCCCCAAGCTCCGGCCCGGCCCCTCCCTCTTCTCCGGCGACGAACTCCAACGCCGGTCGGTCATCCTCGTTATCCGTGCCGCCGTGCTACAGTGTTCGCGCCGGATCTGAGATCCGTGAACAGTAAACCCTAGATGTTGTTTTTTTTCTCCAAGTCCCAGAATTCCAGATCCAAGTTGCCATGTTCATAGCTCCGTAACTTTGCATCCGTAGCTCCGATTCATGCGTATAGCATATCGAAATGTTCATCTCAGAGAGTACATCATTTCATTCCATTGCATCATTTTCATTTGAGTTCATATTGATGCCCGAAATGCTGTTAGAAGAGGGCTACTTGAGTTAATTGTTAGATCTGCTACTCCGTTTAGCTTTTTGTCATTTTTGCCATGATTAATGTGTGCATGATATGCCCTGATGCTCTACATGTGTTTTGTTAAGGGTTTTTTCATCTTTCCAGAGGTGCAAACCATGTATTTTTGTGATGTGTGTGGTGACTTGTGCAAGCTTGCAAAGTGGTGCACTTGCTAATTCTGTTTTTAGGGACTTAGCAATTTCACCAAGTCCTGGAGCTGTTTATCTCATGATGCCATATGTTAATGTTGTTTCCTAGTGATCCGTGCCTCTTTTGAGGATGGTTAGTAAGGATGTTTTGTTAATCTTGTAGTGCTCTATCCATCCATGTCTTTGTTTGCAATTATGGAGCACCCTAGCTTGAGTCAATCGAGCTCTACTTTTGCTACTTCGTGAATCTGGGCAGATTGTCAACTTGTTTGCAATTTTGCCGATGATGTTGTAGTTGATCCGTGCATGCTATGCTATTGTTCTTGCCATGTCTAGCTTGAATTTTGTACCTTCTTAATGGGTGTATGATTGTCTTGCCATGACTTGCACCATAGTGAGTGCATCGAGCTCGTAAATATGCCTACTTGAGTTATATTTCAGCATGTGTCAGTTTTTCACTGTCTAAAAACTGATTATGTTTTTGCTGATCCCTTTTCTGATCCCTTTTGGCTCAAGGTCACTAAGGGACTTTTGTTAAGCTCCTTGAGTCGCTCCATGCCATGCTTTACTTTGCCATGTTAAGGTCCTGTAGCATATAGTTTTGTTGCTCCGAAGAGGGCTACCTGATCTGAAATTCCAGACAAGTGTTAATTTCACTAAGTCTGAGATCTGTTTGTCATATGCATTTTTTCCATGCTCGTTTGAACCTGTTAATGGATGAATTGGCCGTAGCTCAGTCCTAGACTTTTGTTAAGCATCTTGAATGCATCCCTACCATGTATTTTGTTCTCATGTTTGGGTGCTGTAGCATGTTCATCTCACTACATTTAGATGGCTACTTGCTGTAAATCGCAGACCGGTGTCATTTTTGAATCGCTTGCCATTTCCAAATCGTAACTCCGATTCCGGCGTTCTTTATATCGGTTTCAAGCGTTTTCATCTCATATTTCCACTAGCACACTTGGTTTTACAAGTTGAGGCCAGGCTCATGCATTTCCTGTCATATCTTGTTTTTTGCATCCCGCATCGCATCCCGCATAGCATACCATCTTTGCATTGCGTTGTTTGAGTTTGCACGTGGTCGATTTTATCCTTGTTGCTTGTTTGTCTTGTTTGGGTAGAGCTGGGAGACGAGTTCGCTAATGAGGATCCCGTTGAGTTTGCTTTCGAGGATCCAGTCAACTCTGACAACTGTGTAGGCAAGATGATCATACCCTCGAAATCACTACTATCTTTGCTATGCTAGTTTGCTTGCTCTTTTGCTATGCCATTGCTACGAAGCCTACCACTTGTTTTCAAGCCTCCCATATTGCCATGTCAAACCTCTAACCCACCTTGTCCTAGCAACCCGTTGATTGGCTATGTTACCGCTTTGCTCAGCCCCTCTTATAGTGTTGCTAGTTGCAGGTGAAGATTGGAGGCCGTTCCTTGTTGGAACATTTATTTACTTGTTGGGATATCATTATATTGCCATGTTATCTTAATGCATCTATATAGTTGGTAAAGGGTGGAAGGCTCGGCCTCTCGCCTAGTGTTTTGTTCCATTCTTACCGCCCTAGTTTCCGTCATATCGGTGTTATGTTCCCGGATTTTGCGTTCCTTACGCGGTTGGGTTATAATGGGAACCCCTTGATAGTTCGCCTTGATTAAAGCTTTTCCAACAATGCCCAACCTTGGTTTTACCATTTGCCACCTAGCCTTTTCTTTCCCTTGGGTTCTGCAGACTCAAGGGTCATCTTATTTTAACCCCCCCGGGCCAGTGCTCCTCTGAGTGTTGGTCCAACCGAGCGATGTCCGGGGCTACCAGGGGCAACTCTGGGCTGGCCTACCCGACGTCTTGCTCATCTGAGTGTGCCCTGAGAACGAGATATGTGCAGCTCCTATCGGGATTTGTCAGCACATTCGGGCGGTGTTGCTGGTCTTGTTTTAACCTGTCGAAGTGTCTTGAGTAACCAAGATACCGAGTCTGATCGGAACGTCTTGGGAGGAGGTCTATTCCTTCGTTGACCGTGAGAGCTTGTCATGGGCTAAGTTGGGACTCCCCTGCAGGGATTTGAACTTTCGAAAGCCGTGCCCACGGTTATGGGCAGATGGGAATTTGTTAATGTCCGGTTGTAGATAACTTGAACCTTAATTAATTAAAATGAATCAATTGAGTGTGTTATCGTGATGGCCTCTTCTCACGGAGTCCGAGAAGTGGACACGATGTTGGAGTAATGTTTATGCAGGTGGTTCTCTAGTTTCTCGCTCGCGCTTTGCCTCCTCTTCTCGCTCTCTTTTGCGTATAAGTTAGCCACCATACTTGCTAGTCACTTGTTGCAGCTCCACATATTTACCTTACCTTACCTATAAGCTTAAATAGTCTTGATCGCGAGGGTGTGAGATTGCTGAGTCCCTGTGGCTCACAGATTACTATTACACCAGATGCAGGGCCTGATGATTCCGCTCCAGGAGACACATATGAGCTCAAGTGGGAGTTCGACGAAGACTCTCAACGTTACTATGTTTCCTTTCCCGATGATCAGTAGTGGTGCCCAGTTGGGGGTGATTGGGACCGTGTCGCCTGTTGGGTTCTCTTTTATTTTGGCGCCGTAGTCGGGCCATGAGTGTTTGGATGATGTAATGTTATTTATATACTTGATTGACGTGGCGAGTGTAAGCCAACTGTGTTATCTCCCCTTTATGATTTATATTACATGGGATGTTGTGAATAATTGCCTAACTTGCGACATATGCCCTCAATGCGATTATGCCTCTAAGTCGTGCCTCGACACGTGGGAGATATAGTTGCATCGAGGGTGTTACAAGTTGGTATTAGAGCCATCCCCAACCTTAGGAGCCCCATTGCTTGATCATTTTTAGCGGCCGAGTTGTGTCTAGAAAAATGTTTTGAGTCTTTTAGGAATTATATATCGAAGGGATTAGGAATTCTTTTTACTTCCCAGTCTCCTCATCGCTCTGGTAAGGCATCCTGACGTAGAGTTTTGACTCTTCTCTTCTCAAATTTCACTAAAAAAAATTTAGGATCACGCGGGTATCCTGGAATCATTCCGATGGTTTTATGATGAGAACATTGTCTTGGTGCCTCCTGTCAGGGGTTTAGTGGAAGTGTCCCGGGGAGTTGAGCTCTAAGGTGTTGTCATCATAATTTTATCGTTGCAGTTCTGGAATACCTTAGTTTAGTACGCCGACATCGAAAATCTCTTTTATGTAGTTCGTTGGTGAGATAACCTCGACGCCACCAAGTACTGGGGTGCGAGTTCGGGAGTATTGCCATAACTTGTATAACCGATGCTTTTCAAAGGTTGAGGTAGATGATTTCCAAAGGTTGCTTGGTTATGTGTTGAAGGATGGATACAGCTGGATGTAGGATTTGCTAGTTTTGGGTGAGATATTATGCTTCCCCTGTATCCCCAACACCTGATTGCATAACGGAAAGTTTCAGGAGTTTCATAGGTGGGAATTCAAGTAGCTCTTAGGATATCTTTCCGACAAATGTACGATATGAAATTGGGGTTCGACGTCTAGTGGTCCACCTATTCACGGTCGATTTTACAGTGGTCTCGTTGTGTCTTAAAGAGTCCTTGGCTATGCCGACTCGGGGACGCTTTGTATGTCATGTGCACTGCCTTGTACATGATGGTGCTGTACGATCGAGCCCGTGTAGGCCCCACCACGAAAACTTCGGACGAAATTTCTATCATATGTTTGTTCCGGCTTATTCTGCAAGCCAACCCTTTGTTTTTGTTTGGAGTTGTGGTATTCGAGTTGCTTCAATGTCAAGTGTTGATTCCATACCTTCCCCAAATGGTGTTCTCATACTCCGATGTGGATACCAATCCTTCATGATAATCGAGAATGTCATGTCAATCTTTTTAACCGGTGTGCTTCTCTTCTAGTGGATCCGACCATTTCAAGTTCCGCAAGATCAATTATCAGTTCTTCTCAACGGTGTTTGTTTCATCCGTCTCCAAGTTGCTTTTGTTTTCCCTCCCACCCACCCCTTTTCTTCAACGATTAAGATTTCTTATACAAGTATCCTTTTATTGATGGGAAATCTCTCCATTCTTTTCCGTCAATGCTTTTATCCGGTGATTCTCGTGAAGATTCTAATGAAGCTTCAAGTTCGTCTCTCATCACTCGTTTTCTTCTCCGGTGGAACAAATTCAAGCTTTTGGTGTTTGATCATATTCTTTTCTCTTATTTCAAATGCCTTCTCATGCCAGTGCACTTTATATTCAGACATTTTCTTGCTATTCAATTGTTCCGGAGTGCTCAAGATATCTCGAAGATTCGTGTTTCCACTCTGCATTTGTTCAAGCTCTTTCGAGATTGGTATCTCATTCAAGTCATTTAATTCAACCAGTGCAATCTCTCTCTTTAAATCTTTTTCAACGGTGTTTCTCTTGAGTGGGCCCTAACCCACAGGTCTCTCCCCAGGATCTTACCTGACTCTTCTTATTTTCCCGGAGCTATACTAAATTCTTTTCGAAGTTTGACGTAAGAATGATTTATCATCAGTCAAATGTCTTCTCAAGATCTGTCAAAATCTTTTCATCGTTGGCTCAACCTCTTCGTTTTGATTCTTCCAGAGTGTCTAAATAATTCATGGTGGTGTTTCTCATCATCATTCTCAGATTTTGAAGACCGAAGAAGAGGTTTTCCTCCATATCTTGCTTCATTCTCTTCAAGATTCGTGCCTCTAGTTTGTTGCCATCCTCTCATAATTATTTTCGATCGTGAGAATTCTTTTCACCCATCCGCAATAATTCAAGAGTCTTCTCAGTTTGTTTATCCGGAGCCCATCATCTAAGATTTATTCATTCTCAGCTTTCAGCTATCATTCTCCAAATTTTACCGGTGCTTCATTCAAGTGATCTCTAATCAGTTCTTGGTCCTTTTGTTCTCTTGTCTCTAAATTCTCTCAAGCATCTTCTTTCGTTTGTTAATTCTTCCCGGTGTTTCTTTATGTTTTATTCATTCTTTTTCAATTCTTACGGTGGTTCGTTCAAGAGTTTTTTCTTCCTTCGTGTATCATATCCCCTCATGTATCATATCTATGCATTCGTGCTTTTCAAATTCTACCGGTGGTTCCTCGAAGGCCTTCTCAAGTTTATGTTATATCTCTCTTAATCCTTGCTACGAGAATAAGTAGTGTGCCAAATCCGCTGCTTGTCATCAATTTAAATTGGTGAAGGATAAGCATAATGTAATTCTTATTCTTGTTTCATCCAAGAGTTTAATTCCTTATTCCGGAGGCTTGTCAAATTCTCAGTTTCATTTGTTTCATCTTCTCTTTTTCCCGGAGTTCCAACCTTTTCAATTACATCTCCACGGAGATTCATTTAAATCATTGCAAGGCTTCAACCTTATTCTTTCAATCATCCATTTCGTTTGATCATTCTTTTTTTACCGGAGTTTTCACGAAGGCTCGATGTGGTGAGTCATCAAGGATTTAATTCCTTCTCGAAGTGTTCATCGAGATTCTTTTCTAAGAAGCTCAAGCATTCTTCATATTGCAATCCGAAGTGCAATTATTTCTTCCGTATCATTGGAGATGGTATTGTGTCATTCTTGATAATCTGAGTTCATGTTTCATGATTCGAATGTTGTTAAGAATGAGATATTTAAATCCATCAACCTCTTCATTGGAATTATCTTGGGTTATATTTCACCTAAAACTTTCCCTAAGGATTGTTGCTATCTATGGTGCTTATAAAGGACCCAGGTTCTTCTTTATCCTCCCGGTGGAAATATTTTTCTCGTCTCCTTGTTCTTATCAATCCAATTCTTTTCCCATGAGTGGCAGGTTGTCACCTCATATTTTGAGCTGTATTCCATAAGACCATATCAAGCTTATCTTTTCGTTGTTGTGTTTCCAACAACTCCGTTAGACCCTTATCCTAAAGATGCCTTTTCAAACTCTTTTGTGGCAGAAGTTGGCTTTTCTTCTCCATTCTTTTATTTCAATGATCTATATTCTATTTCTCTCTTCCGGAGGCATTGCGACGTTGCTCTTTTCACCCATCATCTTGTTTTGTCAAAGATCATGTTCTTTTCATGCCTATCCATTTAATCGGAGTATTGTACCCCTTTGCTCAAATCCTTTTCATCCTATCAAGTCTTGTATCTCTTTTCAACCGGAGTGCTATAAGAAATTGTTCCTCCTTGTTCCTCTTTTCTAACGGAGTGTTTTCAACTTCGTTCATCTTCGGTGCATTCTTTCTCGAAATGGCTTAACCTTTTCAAGGTTCTTTGGTCTCACTCGTTTGTCAAAGAAGCAAATTAGTTTTACCTCTTCTCTTTCTCTTCTGTTTTTCCCTCCGGTGCCATTCTAGATCTTGGGATGAGATCCTTTTGTAGTGGTGGAGTGTTGTAACACCTCGGATATAACTTTCCCAATTTGTACTCCAACTCTTGCCGTTTCCGGTGTTAAGTTAATTTATTTTCTCGGGTTCGGGTCTTTGTCTCCGTGTGTTGTTATCATTGTCATGCATCTCATATCATGTCATCATGTGCATTGCATTTGCATACGTGTTCGTCTCATGCCTTTGAGCATTTTCCCCGTTGTCCGTTTTGCATTCCGGCGCTTCGTTCTCCTCCGGTGGTCATTTCTACCTTTCTTTTGTGTGTGGGGATTAAACATTTCCGGATTGGACCGAGACTTGCCAAGCGGCCTTGGTTTACTACCGGTAGACCGCCTGTCAAGTTTCGTATCATTTGGACTTCGTTTGATACTCCAACGGTTAACCGAGGGACCAAAAAGGCCTCATGTGTGTTGCAGCCCAACACCGCTCCAATTTGGCCCAAAACCCACCTAACTCTGCTTCATCATCTGGAGCGTTCGATCACGATCGCGTGGCCGAAAACCGCACCTCATTTGGACTCTCCTAGCTCCCTCTATGCCTATAAATAGACCCCCCCCCCCAAAATTTCGGATCTCCTTCTCCCCCGAAACCCTAAAAATCGACCTCGCGCCCGCCGGACATGTCCGTTTCCGGTCGGACGCACTGCGCCGCCGCCCCAATCCAATAGGAAGCCGCCACCTGTCCCGTCGGGCCACCTCCGCCGCCAGCCCGCAAGGCCCAGGCCGGGACCTCCCGCGCCGCCTCCCGGGTCGAGCCGCCCCGCGCGCCCGCCGGCCTCCTCCTTCACCCGCGCCGCCGCCTCTCTCTACAGCCGCCACCTGGAGCTAGCGCCAGCCACCGCACCATTGCCGGCGACCTCGCCGCCCCACCGGACCGCCGACCCCGCCGCCTCTTCCTCGCCGCCCCGAGCCGCCGCCTCGCGCATCGCCGCACGAGCTCGCCGGCGTCGCCCCCAAGCTCCGGCACGGCCCCTCCCTCTTCCCCGGCGACGAACTGCAACACCGGCCGATCATCCTCGTTATCCGCGCTGCCGTGCTACAGTGTTCGCGCCGGATCTGAGATCCGTGAATAGTAAACCCTAGAGGTTGTTTTTTTCTCTAAGTCCCAGAAATCCTGATCCAAGTTTCCATGTTCATAGCTCCGTAACTTTGCATCCGTAGCTCCGATTCATGCATATAGCATATCAAAATGTTCATCTCAGAGAGTACATCATTTCATTCCATTGCATCATTTTCATTTGAGTTCATCTTGGTGCCCGAAATGCTGTTAGAAGAGGGCTACTTGAGTTAATTGTCAGATCTGCTAGTCCGTTTAGCTTTTTGTCATTTTTGCCATGATTAATGTGTGCATGATATGCCCTGATGCTCTACATGTGTTTTGTTAAGGGTTTTGTCATCTTTCCAGAGGTGCGACCCATGTATATTTGTGATGTGTGTGGTGACTTGTGTAAGCTTGCGAAGTGGTGCACTTGCTAATTCTGTTTTCAGGGACTTAGCAATTTCACTAAGTCCTGGAGCTGTTTATCTCATGATGCCATATGTTAATGTTGTTTCCTAGTGATCTGTGCCTCTTTTGAGGATGGTCAGTAAGGATGTTTTATTAATCTTGTAGTTCTCTATCCATCTATGTCTTTGTTTGCAATTATGGAGCACCCTAGCTTGAGTCAATCGAGCTCTACTTTTGCTACTTCGTGAATCTGGGCAGATTGTCAACTTGTTTGCAATTTTGCCGATGATGTTGTAGTTGATCTGTGCATGCTATGCTATTATTCTTGCCATGTCTAGCTTGCATTTTGTGCCTTCTTGATGGGTGTATGCTTGTCTTGCCATGACTTGCACCGTAGTGAGTGCATTGAGCTCGTAAACATGCCTACTTGAGTTATATTTCAGCATGTGTCAGTTTTTCACTAAGTCTAAAAACTGATTATGTTTTTGCTATGTTCACATGCTTGCAATTGTATTTTCTGATCGTGGCTCAAGGTCACTAAGGGACTTTTGTTAAGCTCTTTGAGTCGCCCCGTGCCATGCTTTACTTTGCCATGTCCAGGTCCTGTAGCATATAGTTTTGTTGCTCCGAAGAGGGCTACCTGATCTGAAATTCCAGACAAAGTGTTAATTTCACTAAGTCTGAGATCTGTTTGTCATATGCATTTTTTCCATGCTCGTTTGAACCTGTTAATGGATGAATTGGCCGTAGCTTAGTGCTGGATTTTTGTTAAGCATCTTGAGTGCATCCCTGCCATGTATTTTTTTGTCATGTTTGGGTGTTGTAGCATGTTCATCTCACTACATTTAGATGGCTACTTGCTATAAATCGCAGACCGGTGTCATCTTTGAATCGCTTGCCATTTCCAAACCGTAACTCCGATTCCAGCGTTCTTTATATCGTTTTCAAGCGATTTCACCTCATCACTCTAGTGGCACGCTTGGTTTTACAAGTTGAGGCCAGGCTCATGCATTTCCTGTCATATCTTGCATTTCGCATCCCGCATCACATACCATCTTTGCATTGCGTTGTTTGAGTTTGCACGTGGTTGATTGTATCCTTGTTGCTTGTTTGTCTTGTTTGGGTAGAGCTGGGAGACGAGTTTGCTAACGAGGAGCCCATTGAGTTTGCTTTGGAGGATCCAGTCAACTCTGACAACTGTGCAGGCAAGATGATCATGCCCTCGAAATCACTACTATCTTTGCTATGCTAGTTTGCTCGCTCTTTTGCTATGCCATTGCTATGATGCCTACCACTTGTTTTCAAGCCTCCCATATTGCCATGTCAAACCTCTAACCCACCTTGTCCTAGCAAACCGTTGATTGGCTATGTTACCGCTTTGCTCAGCCCCTCTTATAGCGTTGCTAGTTGCAGGTGAAGATTGGAGGCCGTTCCTTGTTGGAACATTTATTTACTTGTTGGGATATCATTATATTGCCATGTTATCTTAATGCATCTATATACTTGGTAAAGGGTGGAAGGCTCGGCCTCTTGCCTAGTGTTTTGTTCCATTCTTGCCGCCCTAGTTTCCGTCATATCGGTGTTATGTTCCCGGATTTTGCGTTCCTTACGCGGTTGGGTTATAATGGGAACCCCTTGATAGTTCGCCTTGATTAAAGCTTTTCCAGCAATGCCCAACCTTGGTTTTACCATTTGCCACCTAGCATTTTCTTTCCCTTGGGTTCTGCAGACTCAAGGGTCATCTTATTTTAACCCCCCCGGGCTAGTGCTCCTCTGAGTGTTGGTCCAACCGAGCGATGTCCGGGGCTACCAGGGGCAACTCTGGGCTGGCCTACCCGACGTCTTGCTCATCTGAGTGTGCCCTGAGAACGAGATATGTGCAGCTCCTATCGGGATTTGTCGGCACATTCGGGCGGTGTTGCTAGTCTTGTTTTAACCTGTCGAAGTGTCTTGAGTAACCGAGATACCGAGTCTGATCGGAACGCCTTGGGAGGAGGTCTATTCCTTCATTGACCGTGAGAGCTTGTCATGGGCTAAGTTGGGACTCCCCTGCAGGGATTTGAACTTTCGAAAGCCGTGCCCGTGGTTATGGGCAGATGGGAATTTGTTAACGTCCGGTTGTAGATAACTTGAACCTTAATTAATTGAAATGAATCAACTAAGAGTGTTACCGTGATGGCCTCTTCTCGGCAGAGTCCGGGAAGTGGACACGATGTTGGAGTAATGTTTACGCAGGTGGTTCTCTAGTTTCTCGCTCGCACTTTGCCTCCTCTTCTCGCTCTCCTTTGCGTATAAGTTAGCCACCATACTTGCTAGTCACTTGTTGCAGCTCCACATATTTACCTTGCCTTACCTATAAGCTTAAATAGTCTTGATCGCGAGGGTGTGAGATTGCTGAGTCCCTGTGGCTCATAGATTACTATTACACCAGATGCAGGGCCTGATGATTCCGCTCCAGGAGACGCGTATGAGCTCAAGTGGGAGTTCGATGAAGACTCTCAACGTTACTATGTTTCCTTTCCCGATGATCAGTAGTGGTGCCCAGTTGGGGATGATTGGGACCATGTCGCATGTTGGGTTCTCTTTTATTTTGGCGCCTTAGTCGGGCCATGAGTGTTTGGATGATGTAATGTTATTTATGTACTTGATTGATGTGGCGAGTGTAAGCCAACTATGTTATCTCCCCTTTATGATTTATATTACATGGGATGTTGTGAAGATTGCCTAACTTGCGACATATGCCCTCAATGCAATTATGCCTCTAAGTCGTGCCTCGACACGTGGGAGATATAGTCGCATCGAGGGTGTTACAAGTTGGTATCAGAGCCACCCCCGACCTTAGGAGCCCCATTGCTTGATCATTTTTAGCGGCCGAGTTGTGTCTAGAAAAATGTTTTGAGTCTTTTAGGAATTATATATCGGAGAGATTAGGAATTATTTTTACTTCCCAGTCTCCTCATCGCTCTGGTAAGGCATCCTGACATAGAGTTTTGACTCTTCTCTTCTCAAATTTCACTAAAAAAAATTTTAGGATCACGCGGGTATCTTGGAATCGTTCCGATGGTTTTATGATGAGAACATTGTCTTGGTGCCTCCTGTCAGGGGTTTAGTGGAAGTGTCCCGGGGAGTTGAGCTCTGAGGTGTTGTCATCATAATTTTATCGTTGCAGTTCTGAAATACCTGAGTTTAGTACGCCGACATTGAAAATCTCTTTTATGCAGTTCGTTGGTGAGATAGCCTCGACGCCACCCAGTACTGGGGCGGGAGTTCGGGAGTATTGCCATAGCTTGTATAACGGATGCTTTTCGAAGGTTGAGGTAGATGATTTCCGAAGGTTTCTTGGTTATGTGTTGAAGGATGGATATAGCTGGATGTAGGATTTGCTAGTTTTGGGTGAGATATTATGCTTCCCCTGTATCCCCAACACCTGATTGCATAACCGGAAAGGTTCGGGAGTTTCATAGGTGGGAATTCAAGTAGCTCTTAGGATATCTTTCCGACAGATGTATGATATGAAATTGGGGTTTGACGTCTAGTGGTCCGCCTATTCACGGTCGATTTTATAGTGGTCTCGTTGTGTCTTAAAGAGTCCTTGGATATGCCGACTCGGGGACGCTTCGTATGTCATGTGCACTGCCTTGTACATGATGGTGCTGTACGATCGAGCCCGTGTAGGCCCCACCACGAAAACTTTGGACGAAATCTCTATCATATGTTTGTTCCGGCTTATTCTGCAAGCCAACCCTTTGTTTTTGTTTGGAGTTGTGGTATTCGAGTTACTTCAATGTCTAGTGTTGATTCCATACCTTCCCCAAATGGTGTTCTCATACTCCGATGTGGATACCAATCCTTCATGATAATCGAGAATGTCATGTCAATCTTTTTAACCGGTGTGCTTCTCTTCTAGTGGATCCGACCATTTCAACTTCCACAAGATCAATTATCAGCTCTTCTCAACGGTGTTTGTTTCATCCGTCTCCAAGTTGCTTTTGTTTTCCCTCCCACCCACCCCTTTTCTTCAACGATTAAGATTTCTTATACAAGTATCCTTTTATTGATGGGAAATCTCTCCATTCTTTTCCGTCAATGCTTTCATCCGGTGATTCTCTTGAAGATTCTAACGAAGCTTCAAGTTTGTCTCTCATCACTCGTTTTCTTCTTCGGTGGAACCAATTCAAGCTTTCGGTGTTTGATCAGATGCTTTTCCCTTATTTTAAATGCCTTCTCATGCCGGTGCACTTTATATTCAGTCATTTTCTCCCTATTCAATTGTTCCGGAGTGCTCAAGATATCTCGAAGATTCGTGTTTCCACTCTGCAATTGTTCAAGCTCTTTCGAGATTGGTATCTCATTCAAGTCATTTAATTCAACCGGTGCAATCTCTCTCTTTAAATATTTTTCAATGGTGTTTCTCTTGAGTGGGCCCTAACCCACAGGTCTCTCCCCAGGATCTTACCTGACTCTTCTTATTTTCCCGGAGCTATACTAAATTCTTTTCGAAGTTTGACGTAAGAATGATTTATCATCAGTCAAATGTCTTCTCAAAATCTATCAAAATCTTTTCATCGTTGGCTCAACCTCTTCGTTTTGATTCTTCCGGAGTGTCTAAATAATTCATGGTGGTGTTTCTCATCATCATTGTCAGATTTTGAAGGCCGAAGAAGAGTTTTTCCTCCATATCTTGCTTCATTCTCTTCAAGATTCGTGCCTCTAGTTTGTTGCCATCCTCTCATAATTATTTTCGATCATGAGAATTCTTTTCACCCATCCCGAGTAATTCAAGAGTCTTATCAGTTTGTTTATCCGGAGCCCATCATCTAAGATTTATTCATTCTCAGCTTTCAGCTATCATTCTCCAAATTTTACCAGTGCCTCATTCAAGTGATCTCTAATCAGTTCTTGATCCTTTTGTTCTCTTGTCTCTAAATTCTGTCAAGCATCTTCTTTCATTTGTTAATTCTTCCCGGTGTTTCTTTATGTTTTATTCGTTCTTTTTCAATTCTTACGGTGGTTTGTTCAAGAGTTTTTTCTTCCTTCGTGTATCATATCCCCTCATGTATCATATCTATGCATTCGTGCTTTTCAAATTCTACTGGTGGTTCCTCGAAGACCTTCTCAAGTTTATGTTATATCTCTCTTAATCCTTGCTACGAGAATAAGTAGTGTGCCAAATCCGCTGCTTGTCATCAATTTAAATTGGTGAAGGATAAGCATAATGTAATTCTTATTCTTGTTTCATCCAAGAGTTTAATTCCTTATTCCAGAGACTTGTCAAATTCTCAGTTTCATTTGTTTGATCTTCTCTTTTTCCCGGAGTTCCAACCTTTTCAATTACATCTCCACGGAGATTCATTTAAATCATTGCAAGGCTTCAACCTTATTCTTTCAATCATCCATTTCGTTTGATCATTCTTTTTTTTACCGGAGTTTTCACGAAGGCTCGATGTGGTGAGTCATCAAGGATTTAATTCCTTCTCGAAGTGTTCATCGAGATTCTTTTCTAAGGAGCTCAAGCATTCTTCATATTGCAATCCGAAGTGCAATTCTTTCTTCCGTATCATTGGAGATGGTATTGTGTCATTCTTGATAATCTGAGTTCATGTTTCATGATTCGAATGTTGTTAAGAATGAGATATTTAAATCCATCAACCTCTTCATTGGAATTATCTTGGGTTATATTTCACCTAGAACTTTCCCTAAGGATTGTTGCTATCACTACAGGAATCAACTATTTTGCCGTCTGCCACGGCGGACGGCAAAGGCATGAACGGCGGACGGCAAAGGCCTTTGCCGTCAGCCGCGGACGGCAAAAGGCTCCGGCAAAGTAGGCTACGGTAAATAGCTACTTTGCCGTCTGCTTCCTGGCGGCTGACGGCAAAGGCCCTTTGCCGTCTGCGGCGGACGGCAAAGAGAGCGGACGGCAATAATTGCGCTGTCAGTCCGTTAAGTGGCTAACGGCAGGCCTTTGCCGTCCGCCGCTGACGGCAAAATTTCTAGTGTCTTTGCCGCCCGCCGTATGATGTCATCTACACGTCACTACATGGCAGGTTCTTTGCCGTCTGCCACTGATGGCAAAGTCTTTGCCGTCTGCCACTGTAGGCAAACTGGCCAAATGGGTCAGCTCCTAGGAAGCACAGCTGGATGCCACTTGTCTTCTTTGCCGTCCACGCCAGACGGCAAAGAGCCCGTTGCCGTCGGTGGCAGATGGCAAAGAGCCTGCATATTGGCTCTTTTATCTGTTTTTTATTAAATCCAACAATTTTCATCACAAATATATATGACATATATAGATATATTTCAAAAGGCCATTACAGAGCAAACATATAAGATATCCAACACATAACTTCATCATCCAACCATATATATTGCATGCATAGTTCCATCATACATAACAAGTTCCACATAGAGGCATCCAACCATATATATTACAATAGTTTCATCCAATGATACATGCATAGTTCAATGATACAAAAGAAACAGAGAAAGGGATAAGGAGCACTCCATCTATGCAAGCTTTCGTCAAGTGAATGAAATCTGCAAAATGAAAAATAAGAAAGTTAGAACAAGAAGAGTAGAACAAGAAGAAGAGTAGAACAAGAAGAAGACTAGAACAAGAAGAGTAGAACAAGAAGAAGATTAGAACAAGAAGAGTATGTCATTTATGAGCTAACTTACATGAAATGGATCATATATGAGCTAACTAAGTTGAAATGGGTCGTTTATGAGCTAGCTAAGGTGAAATGGATCATTTATGAGCTAACTTAGTTGAAATGGGTCGTTTATGAGCTAACTAAGGTCAAATGGATCGTTTTTGAGGTAACTAAGGTGAAATAGATCATTTTTTAGCTAACTTAGGTGAAATGGATCATTTATGAGCTAACTTAGATGAAATGGATCATTTTTGAGCTAACTTAGGTGAAATGGATCATTTATGAGCTAATTTAGTTGAAATGGATCTTTTTGAGCTAACTTAGGTGAAATGGATCGTTTAAGAGCTAATTTAGGTGAAATGGATTGTTTTTTAGCTAACTTGGTGAAATGGATCGTTTATGAGCTAAATTAGTTGAAATGGATCGTTTATGAGATAACCTAGGTAAGATGGGTCATTTTGGAGTTAACCTAGGTGAAATGGGTCATTTTAAAGCTAACGTAGGTAAAATGGATCATTTAGGAGCTAATCTAGGTAAAATGGCTCATTTTTTAGCTAACTTGGATGAACTGGATCATTTATAAGCTAACCTAGGTAAAATGGGTCATTTTAGAGCTAACTTAGGTAAAATGGATCGTCTATGAGCTAACTAAGCTAATTATGCAATTTTTGACATAAGTAAGCTAAGTACAAATCGTTTTAGAGCTAACTTAGGTAAAATGGATGGTTTTGGAGGTCAGTAAGCTTATTAAGTCATTTTGGAGGAGAAGAAGCTAAGTCTAGGTCATTATGGTAAACATTGGAGGAAATAAAGGTAAGTCTAGGTCTTTATGCATGTGTTAAGCAAAACACTAGATAAACTTACCAAGATCCAGGAGGTGTAGGAGCGGGGTGGCTCGTGTCGGTAGCTGGAGAAGGATCGTGCGATGCTTGTCTGGAGTTACGCTGCACCAAATATCATTTCCAGTGTCTTGTTAGCATGATGACACTCAAATGTTAAGACTAGCAAGTAATGTCCATTCAAATAAAACTCACCGTGGTCCCAGGAGCAATCACTGGCATCGGCGGAGCGGTCTGACCTGTCTTCTCGCACACAGACTGCACATTTGGTTTTGACGACTCAGTCATACTAGTTAGTAATGAGACAAACACTACATGAATGTTTTGGCTAATCTACAGAAGAAACTTACCACAAGGAGCTCGTACATGGCCCTTGCCTGCATGTCATTCCGTGCCCTCTCCTCCTCCATCATCTTTGTCGTCCTCTCCTCCAACTCCCACTGCCTCTCCGCCGCCTCCGCCAGAAGTTTCTCCGTTCTATCTCTCTCACTCTGTATAGCAGCCTGCAACACCACTCACATGACCATTTGTAATCATTGATGGAAGCGCACACAATGTAATGGAGAAAGATAACTGAGTATGTATCACTAAATAAGGCACATCCTTTCTCACAGGCATGTATCTTCTCATAGGGCATCTTCAGTGCACGGAGGATTTTGTCCGACTGGTACAGGTTTGCAGGCATTACATGGCCTTTGGGTAGAAAGCGTCCAAATACTGTCATAATTGCGTCATAGCATTCTTTGCCCAAGTTGAACTGAGCCTTCAGAGCCATTACTTGTGAGATGGCATCCAACTGACAAAGCTCAGTGTGCTCGTGGAGCGGATGTTTCGAAGACTCCAACATTTCATTGAAGGCCTTTGCAGATTCCTCCATCTCCTCGTCCGAATCCCGAGCATCATCATAGCCTTGCACCATGTTTTCCATCCCGGTACCATGCTCGTCGGTGCAACGACGATCCACCTCAGCTCGGTCACGTTGGGCAGACTCACCATGAAATGTCCACACCGTATAATCGGGCATAAAACCACTCTTTTGCAGGTGTTTGCCCATTTCAGCCTCTGTCTTCTTTTCCCAATTGCCGCACCGGAAACAGGGGCACCAGGTTTTCTTTTGGCCATTTGCAAATGCGGCTTGCACACACCCCTTAGTTTTTGTGAACCATTCAGCGCTCCATTTGTTCTGACCAGTGTGACCGGTATACATCCACGCACGGTCACTCATCTTGACTTTCAGAGCTACTGGGCACACAACAATTATATATGTAATTCACCATGTATATATTCATCAGTTGATCTACTTTGTCAATTTTATTACGTCCATGCAACCTAGACTCTAATAGGCAATGATAGGTCTAATCCCACCCATGTATGTGTAGATTGGGTTCATTTTCCCATGCTATGCTCTAGATCCGATGCAAAATTTCGGCAGCACCTCCCCGCTGTTCTCCTGATACACGTCTCTGCAATAAACAGAGAGGATGTGTACCCGGAGAACAATAGGGGAGGCACTGACGAAATATATGCGTCGGATCCGAAGCAAAGCATATGGGAAAACGAACCCAATCTACACATACTCGGGCTGTCCATGGATAGCGTTGGACAATTCGAAAGAATCAAGGTTATAAATATGCAAATGCATGCATATTTTAACTATGACGCTTTCGAACGAGAGACACATATTGGTTACGCATACTGATGATTCAAGACACATATATAGCTAGCTATCAAGTTTCATCGGAATAGATCAAATAATTAATGGGGGAGGAGGACTTGTCATTTGTGCTCACCCACGAACGAAGGGGCAGAGCTCGTCAAACGCACGGCGAGGTCGTCGAACACCAAACCTCGCAGCGACGAAACAACTGCACATTTAAAACTACACGATCAACACAATTATATATGATGTTTTTCATAACAAAATCGAAAAATATATGACCTAACTAATAATTCACAAATATATGACCCCGTCGGCCTCTGGAAGGCCAAAGAACACCTTTTCGGGAGGTGTCGGTGGTCGGCGTGTCCTGTCGGTGTCGGGGTGCCGTGTCGGGGTCGGGGTCGGGGTCTCGGGGTCGGGGTGTCGGGTCGGGGTGCCGGGTCAGGGTCGGGGTGCCGGGTCGGGGTCGGGGTCGGGGTGTCGGGTCAGGCTCGGGGTCGGGGTGTAGGGGTCGGGGTCGGGGTCGGGGTCTCGGGGTCGGGGTGTCGGGTCGGGGTGCCGGGTCGGGGTCGGGGTGCCGTGTCGGTGTCCGGGTCGGGGTGTCGGGTCAGGCCCGGGGTCGGGGTGTCGGGTTGGGTGCCGGGTCGGGGTCGGGGTCTCGGGGTCGGGGTGTCGGGTCAGGCTCGGGGTCGGGGTCTCGGGGTCGGGGTGTCTGGTCGAGGTGCCGGGTCGGGGTAAGGGTGGGTGTGGTGTCAGGGTGTCGGTGTCGGGGTGTCGTGTCGGTGTCGGGGTCGGGGTCTCGGGGTCGGGGTGTCGGGTCGGGGTGCCGGGTCAGGGTCGAGGTGCCGTGTCGGTGTCGGGGTCGGGGTGTCGAGTCAGGCTCGGGGTCAGGGTGTCGGGGTCGGGGTCGGGGTCGGGGTGTCGGGGTCGGGGTCGGGGTCGGGGTGTCGGGGTCGGGGTCTAGGGGTTGGGATGTCGTGTCGGGGTGCCGGGTCGGGGTCGGGGTGCCGTGTCGGGTCGGGGTGCCGTGTCGGGTCGGGTTTTTTTCCTCTTTTTTCCTTTTCTTCTTCTTCCTATTCTTCCTTTTCTTCCTTTTCTTCCTTCTTCTTCTTCTTCTTCTTCTTCTTCTTCTTCTTCTTCTTCTTCTTCTTCTTCTTCTTCTTCTTCTTCTTCTTCTTCTTCTTCTTCTTCTTCTTCTTCTTCTTCTTCTTCTTCTTCTTCTTCTTCTTCTTCTTCTTCTTCTCCTTCCTCCTTTCCTTTTTCCTCTTCTTCTTCTCCTCCTCTCCTCTTTTTTCTTCTTCTTCTTCCTCTTCTTCTTTTTTCTTCTCCTCCTCCTCCTCTTCTTCTTCCTTTTCTTTTTCCTCTTCTTCTTCTCCTCCTCTCCTCTTTTTCTCTTCTTCTTCTTCTTCTTTCCTCAAACTAAACTAAACCTAAAACTAAACCTAAACCTAAACCTAAAACTAAAACTAAAACTAAAACTAAATCTAAACTAAACATAAACCTAAAACTAATAAAACAGAAAAAGAAAAAAACTAAATCTAAACTAAAACTAAACTAAAACTAAAACTAAAACTAAAATTAAAACTAAATCTAAACTAAAACTAAAAAGGAAAAAACAGAAAAAACAGAAAAAAGGAGGGGGGCTCACCTGGGGTAGGGCCGGTGGAGGAGGGGGGCGGGGCGGTGGAGGAGGCCCTCGGTGGAGGAGCTGCCCGGGGCGTGGGGGCGGCCTGGGGCGGCGGGGGGCCGGG
This sequence comes from Triticum aestivum, assembly GCF_018294505.1. Taxonomy (NCBI): domain Eukaryota; kingdom Viridiplantae; phylum Streptophyta; class Magnoliopsida; order Poales; family Poaceae; genus Triticum; species Triticum aestivum. The sequence goes on along the minus strand of NC_057800.1, from coordinate 511,565,775 downwards.
CCCGGGGCGGTGGGGGGCCGGGGCGCGGGGGGGCCGGGGCGGCGGGGGGCCGGGGCGGGTGGGGGGGCGACGGGGCGGTGGGGCGGCGGGGGCCGGGGCGGTGGGACGAAGGGGCGGCGGGGGCGACGGGTGGTGGGGCGACGGCGCCGGGCGGCAGTGGCGACGGGGCAGGGGGCCGGTGGGGCGGCGGGTGGTGGGGCGACTGGGCGGCGGCGAGTGGTGGGGGCGGCGGCGCGCGGTGGGCGGCGGCGGCGGTGGGGTGGGAAGTGGTGGCGGGGCGCGTCGGCGAGGAGAGAACAGAGAGTAACGGGCGGGGGGGGGGGTACGGGCCGTTAGGTAGTGTCCTCTTTGCCGTCCGCCTCTCTTTGCCGACCGCCCTTTTGCCTCTTTGCCGTCTGCTGGCAGACGGCAAAGCGGTGGGCCGTTAAGGTTTTTTCCAAACGGGCGGGGGGTGGGGGCCACCTCTCTCTTTGCCGTCTGCAAGCGGATGGCAAAGATTCTTTGCCGTCTGCTGGCAGACGGCAAAGAGCTCGCGGACGGCAAAGAGCTTCTTTGCCGTCTGCCGTTTCTTTGCCGTCTGCTTTTGGGTAGCTGATGGCAAAGAGCTTCTTTGCCGTCAGCTAGCAGACGGCAAAGAGCTGGCAGATGGCAAATTAGCTGATTCCAGTAGTGTATCTTTGGTGCTTATAAAGGATCCAGGTTCTTCTTTATCCTCCCGGTGGAAATATTTTTCTCGTCTCCTTGTTCTTATCAATCCAATTCTTTTCCCATCAGTGGCAGGTTGTCACCTCATATTTTGAGCTGTATTCCATAAGACCATATCAAGCTTATCTTTTCGTTGTTGTTTTTCCAACAACTCCGTTAGACCCTTCTCCTAAAGATGCCTTTTCAAACTCTTTTGTGGCAGAAGTTGGCTTTTCTTCTCCATTCTTTTATTTCAATGATCTATATTCTATTTCTCTCTTCCGGAGGCATTGCGACGTTGCTCTTTTCACCCATCATCTCGTTTTGTCAAAGATCATGTTCTTTTCATGCCTATCCATTTAACCTGAGTATTGTACCCCTTTGCTCAAATCCTTTTCATCCTATCAAGTCTTGTATCTCTTTTCAACCAGAGTGCTATAAGAAATTGTTCCTCCTTGTTCCTATTTTCTAACGGAGTGTTTTCAACTTCGTTCATCTTCGGTGCATTCTTTCTCGAAATGGCTTAACCTTTTCAAGGTTCTTTGGTCTCACTCGTTTGTCAAAGAAGCAAATTAGTTTTACCTCTTGTCTTTCTCTTCAATTTTTCCCTCCGGTGCCATTCTAGATCTCGGGACGAGATCCTTTCGTAGTGGTGGAGTGTTGTAACACCCTGGATGTAACTTTCCCAATTTGTACTCCAACTCTTGCCGTTTCCGGTGTTAAGTTAATTTATTTTCTCGGGTTCGGGTCTTTGTCTCCGTGTGTTGTTATCGTTGTCATGCCTCTCATATAATGTCATCATGTGCATTGCATTTGCATACGTGTTCGTCTCATGCCTTCGAGCATTTTCCCCGTTGTCCGTTTTGCATTCCGACGCTTCATTCTCCTCCGGTGGTCATTTCTACCTTTCTTTTGTGTGTGGGGATTAAACATTTCCGGATTGGACCGAGACTTGCCAAGCGGCCTTGGTTTACTACCGGTAGACCGCCTGTCAAGTTTCGTATCATTTGGACTTCGTTTGATACTCCAACGGTTAACCGAGGGACCGAAAAGGCCTCGTGTGTGTTGCAGCCGAACACCCCTCCAATTTGGCCCAAAACCCACCTAACTCTGGTCCATCATCTAGAGCGTTCAATCACGATCGCGTGGCCGAAAACCGCACCTCATTTGGACTCTCCTAGCTCCCTCTATGCCTATAAATAGACCCCCCCTGAAATTTCGGATCTCCTTCTCCCCCGAAACCCTAAAAATCCACCTCGCGCCCGCCGGACATGTCCGTTTCCGGTCGGATGCGCCGCGCCGCCGCCCCAATCCAATAGGAAGCCGCCACCTGTCCCGTCGGGCCACCTCCGCCGCCAGCCCGCAAGGCCCAGGCCGGGAGACGAGTTTGCTAACGAGGAGCCCGTTGAGTTTGCTTTTGAGGATCCAGTCAACTCTGACAACTGTGCAGGCAAGATGATCATACCCTCGAAATCACTACTATCTTTGCTATGCTAGTTTGCTCGCTCTTTTTCTATGCCATTGCTACGATGCCTACCACTTGTTTTCAAGCCTCCCATATTGCCATGTCAAACCTCTAACCCACCTTGTCCTAGCAAACCGTTGATTGGCTATGTTACCACTTTGCTCAGCCCCTCTTATAGCGTTGCTAGTTGCAGGTGAAGATTGGAGGCCGTTCCTTGTTGGAACATTTATTTACTTGTTGGGATATCAGTATATTGCCATGTTATCTTAATGCATCTATATACTTGGTAAAGGGTGGAAGGCTCGGCCTCTCGCCTAGTGTTTGGTTCCATTCTTGCCGCCCTAGTTTCCGTCATATCGGTGTTATGTTCCCGGATTTTGTGTTCCTTACGCGGTTGGGTTATAATGGGAACCCCTTGATAGTTCGCCTTGATTAAAGCTTTTCCAGCAATGCCCAATCTTGGTTTTACCATTTGCCACCTAGCCTTTTCTTTCCCTTGGGTTCTGCAGACTCAAGGGTCATCTTATTTTAACCCCCCCCCCGGGCCAGTGCTCCTCTGAGTGTTGGTACAACCGAGCGATGTCCGGGGCTACCAGGGGAAACTCTGGGCTGGCCTACCCGACGTCTTGCTCATCTGAGTGTGCCCTGAGAACGAGATATGTGCAGCTCCTATCGGGATTTGTTGGCACATTCGGGAGGTGTTGCTGGTCTTGTTTTAACCTGTCGAAGTGTCTTGAATAACCGAGATACCGAGTCTGATCGGAACATCTTGGGAGGAGGTCTATTCCTTCATTGACCGTGAGAGCTTGTCATGGGCTAAGTTGGGACTCCCCTGCAGGGATTTGAACTTTCGAAAGCCATGCCCGCGGTTATGGGCAGATGGGAATTTGTTAATGTCCGGTTGTAGATAACTTGAACCTTAATTAATTAAAATGAATCAACTGAGTGTGTTACCGTGATGGCCTCTTCTCGGCGGAGTCCGGGAAGTGGACACGGTGTTGGAGTAATGTTTACGCAGGTGGTTCTCTAGTTTCTCGCTCGCGCTTTGCCTCCTCTTCTCGCTCTCTTTTGCATATAAGTTAGCCACCATACTTGCTAGTCACTTGTTGCAGCTCCACATATTTACCTTGCCTTACCTATAAGCTTAAATAGTCTTGATCGCGAGGGTGTGAGATTGCTGAGTCCCTGCGGCTCACAGATTACTATTACACCAAATGCAGGGCCTAATGATTCCACTCCAGGAGACACGTATGAGCTCAAGTGGGAGTTCGACAAAGACTCTCAACGTTACTATGTTTCCTTTCCCGATGATCAGTAGTGGTGCCCAGTTGGGGGTGATTGGGACCGTGTCGCATGTTGGGTTCTCTTTTATTTTGGCGCCGTAGTCGGGCCATGAGTGTTTGGATGATGTAATGTTATTTATGTACTTGATTGACGTGGCGAGTGTAAGCCAACTATGTTATCTCCCCTTTATGATTTATATTACATGGGATGTTGTGAAGATTGCCTAACTTGCGACATATGCCCTCAATGCGATTATGCCTCTAAGTCGTGCCTCGACACGTGGGAGATATAGTCGCATCGAGGGTGTTACAACCACCATCGTAGGTGCTTGCTCTAACTCCGCAGTGTGATATGTGGTTGCATGTTGCATACAGTGTCTAGCTTGTAATGGTTCTAATTAGGGTAAATTGCATCTGCTTAGTTTACACATTATACCTGTGAATATGACATGCCTTCCTATTTTTGGTACACACTACATTTATGTGCTAACCATGTTCTTACCTGAAACTACCTCTCTTCCATATCCTACATCAATCACTTACGATGAGACACCTTTATTCGTTGCATATTGCATATTATTTCTAGCCTGTTGCTATGTATTGCTTCTAATTTGGTAAAGTACATTTGTTAGACCACCCTTTTAATTTGGTAGAGTGATATTGGTTTATCTTTCATATGGTTTCTAGCTTGCATTGCTTCTAACTAGTTCAAACACCTTGTTTTATACTTTATACATCATACATGTCAATATGTCATGCCGTCCTGTTTTTTCATACATATTCCATCCACCTATCATGCGGCTGTCTCACATGAAAGTAGTGTTCATCAGTATCATCCATCAATGAGTTCTGAAGAGCAAATTTTATTCCTTTTTCTTGTGGGTTTGACTTGACAAGGCAAAATCAAAAAAGAGGAAGGAAAAGAGTAAGGAAGGCGATGATGGTGGTCCTCTGCAGCAACGTAAACAGAGCATCTGTATGGATTCTCCTTGTACTGCTAGTGCATTACAAGTTCCAAGAGTCCGCTCCCCTACTACACCATCCAAGGTGCTTGCTCTAACTTGGCAATGTTATATCTGGTTGCATGTTGCATATGGTGTCTAGCTTGTATTGCTCCTAATTAGTGTAAACTGCATCTGCTTAGCTTACACATGATACGTGTGAATATGACATGCTTTCCTATTTTTGGTACATACTATATCTGTTTATCACACAATGTTCTTACATGAAACTACTCTTCTTGTGTATCCTGCGTTAGTCACATATGATGGGACACCTTTAAGTTGGCAGTGTGATATTGGTTTGCGTCTTGAATATGATTTCTAGCATGTAGTGCTTCTAGTTTGATGAACGCCACCTATGACGAGAAAATTTTAACTTGGCAGAGTGATATTGATTGCACCTTCCATGTGGTGTCTAGCTTACAGTGCTTCTAATTTGTTGAAGTGCATTCTGCTTAGTTACCACATCATAGGTGTGAATATGTCAAGCCGTCCAGTTTTACATACATATTCCATCCTCGTATCATGACTTTGCCTTTCATCAGAGTAGTGTTTGTCAGTATCATGCATGAATGAGTTTTGAAGAGCAAATTTTATTCGTTTTTCTTATCGCTTTGAACTCACAATGCAAAATGAATAAAGCGGAAGGAAATTGGTAAGGCATTGGATGATTGTGGTCCTTTCGAGCAACTGAAATGGAGGGTCTCTATAGATTCTACTCCGACATCCTCCCAACAAGATTCGCAAGACAACGCAAGGCTAGACATTCAACGTAGGTGTGTAGATGATGAGCACATCTCCCCTATTCCACCATCACAGGTGCTGTAACACCCCAAAAATTTTAACCATGATTTGTTTATTAAAATTTTGCCAAGAAATTAAATTTCCATTTTTATGGATTTATCTTTTGATTTGAGAACCACTCTTTTCTTTGATATTGTGGACTTTTCACCCCAAGTGAAAACTTATCAAAAATATTGTTGGACTTGTTTACCCTCTCAAGAAAAACATTTCTTTTATCAATCGATTTATTTGCATAATTATTTTTCCCTAAGCTTTATTTATTTAAAAATGATTTTTCATAAGTTTTGTAGCCTCTTTTGCACTACAACCCTTTGATAAAATTAGTTATAAGTTTCACCAAAATTTGGAGATGTCATGGGATGCTCCCACATCACTTTTATGCAAAAATTTCTTTTAGTCATTTGGAAATTTTGAGCTCTACCTCAAGTTTTCAAATCTGGATCAGTTTGTGGTTTGCACTGCAACCTATTTAAATATTTCTTTAAAGATTCCACCAAAATTAGGAGATGTTAGTAGTAATGTATAATTTAACTTTGTGCAAAGACCCATTGGGGTTCGTTGGAAAAATTGAGCAAATCATCCTCTTTTCCTCTCTGGTCCAGTCTGGTACTTTCTACTGCAACCAATTTTATCTTTCTCTTGTTGCCTTGGGATTTGTCCTGCTTGAAGTAAACTCTACCAAACCATTAAGTCTAGGAGATTGGACCCATGGGAGTATCTTTGATCCATGCAATAATGCCCTTTATTTTCTATCCAGATTTGGTTTTCTCAAAAACTTGCACTAACAAGTTTCTGGTTTTTCCCTAATAACCTTGCCACCCTCTTTATCATCTAAAGAGACTATGATCTCGAGTTTTTGGCCACCCCAAGAGATGCCAAGATGATCATAGCATTCTGTCGAACACCTTGAGTTCATGAACAGAATTGGCATGAAACCGTGTTTGCATTTTGAACCTGCTTGCTTTGCCTAAACAACATGTCCCATGGTTCTACCTTAGTCTATAGCCCCACCCTCCTTAACCTCATGTGGATTAGAGCCCCCTGGCAGGCATTGGCATTGTGCCGAGCACCTCGCGTGCGTGCTCTAGGCACGCCCAGAGCGCACGTTTTGCACACGCGCGCACCGAGCCGCCGTGTTCGCTTGCCTGGCGTTTGCTCGCCTGCAGAGCCACACCCGTCCTCATCCACTCATCAGAGCCATCCAAGACACCCCCTAGCGCCCTACAGTGCCGCCGTTAGAGCCCCTTGGTGGCACGCCGGCGTCCGCAGCAGGCTCCTGCCATGGACAGTGCCGCCTAAGCCACAACCGCGCGCCAGCTGCCCCTGGAACAGCCCGAGCTCATCCATTCGCTCCTCCAAGCTGCCTCCTGCATCGCCATGTAGTCTACGGCCACAAGAGCAGCACACCGTCGATATTATCTCCGGCCGCCACGGAACCGACCTAGTTGCGCTATAAATCGGGACCCCTAGCTCATCCAGATCCTCAGGTAGCCTCAAGCCATTTCCCTAGCGCTCCCACAGCCAGCAATCGACAGAGGGAGGCTTTCTTCCTCGTCTCTGGCAGGTTCGGCCGCCGCCATGCTCCGGTTTAATTCGTCACAAGCAGGACCTCCCTCGTCCATCCAGTGCTCCCATCCTCTTCCCCTTGACCTTGCGGAGCCACCCCACCCCTTATCTCCGACCGGGAGCCACTGTAGCTCGAGAACCCAATCCTCCCGAAGCCACCGTCCGCCGCGGAGCTCGCCGTCGGCGGCTCCCTTCATCCCCGCCAGCCTTTTGACCACTGGAGGACTGCCCTGGACTAGCGGATCCATCCCTGCCCTCGGAAGCCCGTGGGGAGCCGCCGTTCGTCGATGGCGATCATCGGAGCCCCACCTCTGCTCGGCCAGAGGAGAAAGAAAACGCGGGCGACTGGTCAAACCTGACCAATGGGCCCAATGGACCCACTGGCAGTGACCCAGTGACGGCCCGCGCTGTTTTAAGTGAAGACGTAAAACCCAGAGTACGTCTTCTCTGCCTCGAAAACGTATTACTCCTTGAACCGTTTTCTTTTTCTGTTTTATTTAAAAATAGAGTTTTGACTAAACTTTGACTGGCTATAACTTTTTAAATATATGTCCAATTGATTTGATATTTTTTCTGTTGTTTCTCAAATTTTGTCTAGGTTATTTTCATATTTATTTGAAAATTTTCCAAGCAACTTTTTTGTACTGTTTTGAAACTATGTGATAATTTGAATTTTTCTTAAATAGGATTTTGAAGAGGGAAGCAACTTTCAAAAGTGCACCCCCACTTGCATACTATTTAAGGCAAGCATTCTGAACCCAGGCATAATATTGTTGTGTGTTGTATGATACGATTACAACACCATCGGGATACGAAATATTCATTATTTTATGAGATGATATGATCATACTCATGAGTGAATATTGATGATTCCTTGCTGTTGGGATTTTGATATGCTTCTGATAGTCACCACCCTCGTATGCCTTTCATGTGTACCGGAAGGAATCCTGGAAAGTCTCTGTCTTGGGTAGACACGAGCTTGTCTCTAATCCTTCATCGAGACGGTTATGTCCGGTAGGGCAGAGGGAGGTATGATGAGAGGTGATTCTGTCTGATTGGTGTGAAATATATTCCCGAGTCGACCATAGATCGAGTAGGTTCCAGTAACCCTCATACTTGTTTCGTACTACCACCTGTCCCTGCCATAGGTAGGGTACGGTTTAGTCAGTTGTCAACCCCTTCCTAGCACACACCGTACAGGGAGGCCATGGTGGAAGATACCGGTTGCATCCGGTAGGCATGCCACCTGGTCCGGGGGCATGGGTGTTTCGGTTGGAGCTGAAGGGGTAGCTCCCCTAGTTTGCGAGTGTTATAAATTTTGTGATCCCATGCTAGTCGAGGTTGTAACCTCCCCACTTAGAGTTTTGCTTAACGGGTGTCGTGGGTGATTCCAGACACCAGTAAGTTAGGCTAGTGTCTGCAGTCAGGTGTGTTTTCAATTAAAAGACCGTAGACGGAATTAGTCCCGATGGACTAAAGGAATCCATTGCTCGTGGGTAAAGAGTACACCCTCTCCAGCGATTATATCTATTCGAATAGCCGTGTCCATGGTTAAGGACTACAGTTTGGGATGGGTCAGGTGTCGGTCTTCAGAGGAAAAATGGCTAAACCAAAACATGGATCATGACATGTGACTCATGATGATTATGATTACTATTATTATGGACTAACCATTTACATTATTTGAATTATTGAGTATCCCTGGGACGGTTCTACCTCCTGGATATTCACTGTGATTATTCTCATATAAGCCCTTTATGTGGTGTCGCGGAGACGCCCGACTGTGGCATGCTTGTCATTCAGATTACTTTATAAGTCCTTTATGTGGTGCCGCTGAGACGCCCGACTGTGGCATGCTTGCTATTCATTTATTTTATAAGCCCTTTATGTTGTGTCGCTGAGACGCCCGACTGTGGCATGCTTGTTATTCATTTACTTTATAAGCCCTTTATGTGTTGTTGCTGAGACGCTCGACTGTGGCATGTTTACTACTTATTTCCTTTATAAGCCCTTTATGTGGCATCGCTCAGACGCCCGACTGAGGCATGCCTTATAATATTATCCTTTCGAGGCGTCGCTTCAAAGACCTGATCGGTGCATTCTAATTCTACTCTCTGGTTACATATTCATATTTGACATGAATAACCTGCTTGCATGCATCATGGATATTTATTTTGTAACGGGCGTGTGATCATAGAATATTTCAGAGCATGATTATCATTTGTTATATTATACCTGTGTTCATAATGTTTGCGAGTACATTCAAAAGTACTCACTGGCTTGTCCCTGGCTATTGTCTTGGCCAGATTTCTTGCATGGATAGGAGCGTCGCGATGACAACCCCGGAACCTACGCAATGGTGAGAGCAGCCTCGTGAAGATAGGAGTTATCCAGCTCAGCTGTTCCTATGGGAAATGGAGTCCCATAGACGCTGATGTACCGCAAACCGCTTCCGCCATCAACCACTAGAAACCATTTGTTGTTCTCATAGGCCAGAATGGTCTTGTACTACACGTTTTGTATTTTTTCTTGGAGTTTTTGTATCAAGTTGGTGTCTCATCAGCTAACAGTAATCCTGGGGTTGGTGAGCACAAGGGCCATTTTCTAGAAAACTAATATCCTGAAAATCTGGTCCTGACAACCTTGGTATCAGAGCCAGGCTGACCATTGGCTAATCCTATCTTAGCCAGGTCAAAAAACCTAGGTTAACCAACCCACTAGACCTTAACCTAACCCCGGCCAAGCTTCTCATGTAAGATAGCCACACAGTGACCCCGACACCTTTTGGCAGTCCGTGCCCAACCTATCAGCCTAGCATGTAGATCACGCGCCAGTGACCGACACCTAAAATGTCTCATTCGCAAGCGTGCGAAGGAAGACTCTGTCCCCTTTTTCTATAAAAAGGGCACGCTAGCCTCAACCCAACACATCACATCCTCTACCCCAAACCGAGCTAAATGCCCGGACCCGTTGTTCACAATGAGACCACAACAACCAACCTTGGAGGTTTTGTGACCGTGCTAGCAAACCTCACCCGCCATGCCTTTGAATTAGAAGAGCCCCCAGAATATGTTGTGTACCAAGGACCCATGAGCGGTGAGAGCCGTCAATTCTGGGCCACTGTGCACGTCTATGGTAGGGGTCTATCACCAGAACGCCCCTATAGGTTCACCGGAAGGACAACTTCCTTTGAAACACAAGCCATCCAACTAGCTGCTCGAGAGGGTATAGTTCAACTCCAGCACTTGTCACCCAGAGTTAACTGTAGCTCGTTCTACTACTACCCCAGCCGTGACGGGTATGGTAGGCCACCCCAGGTTGCCAACGGAGATCACAAGACGGATCCTGCATTGTTGCATATGGTGCGCTATGTAAGTGCACCAGAGGAACTGTTCGATCAAATCACCCTTGATCTGATCGCAGCCCGTGGAGAACTGATTCGCCGAGCCCCGGCAAGAAGAGAAGATGAACCTGATGCCGACAACCCAGTCGTGCTGTTCGGACAACCAATCGAATCCTTGAGGTCTGCTCCAGCCATCGACCAAAATACTTTGCTGTCCCTAGAAGTGCTTCGTCGCCTTTTGGGAACACGCTCCAACGGGATCGTGGCCAACAACCCCTCTGATGGTCATCATCACTACCACGACCCTGCAGCTCCACAACCCCCTCCAGCTAACCCCGACAGTGAAGCCCTTGGATAAGCCTCGGCGTCTACAAGACACGCCCGCTTAGTATAAACGAGGTAGACTAAGTCACTCGAGTAGTACCGAGTCTTAGTATGTCCACAACCTGTAATTGTGTGATCTTGCATCGCCATAATTAAATACTGTCTGCTTGTGCGCCCCTATTTTTAAATAGTAGCCATGCATAAGTGTGTTGGTGTATGGTTGCATTTTTAATTCTGGGCGTAGCTACCAAAAACCAACCCCGACGACCCCCACAATAATATGTCACTTTTGTGAGATATGTGTATCCGTGGCATTGACCCAGACCCCATAGAACAGAATCGACAAACTAGTTGCCCCTCACCGTGATAAATAACCCAGCCCAGATGCTATATAAAAGGCCACCTCATGACCTTACCAAGCATCCCTTTCCTCGTGCACAGCTCTCACAACCATTCCTTTGCCATGCCGAGCCCTAGTATCTATATGAGGACTCCAGATGCAACCCCAGGTAGTTTTGTTAAAATATTGTGGGATTTTACCTGCAGTACCATGAGTTCTACCCATCCACCCCAGTACGAGTTGCTCAAATCGAGGATCACCCCATCCACCTCAAAATATTGGGCAGTGGTGCACATCCCTCCCGCAAACCCAAACCAAGACCCAACGGAAGTCTGTTTCGTGGGGAAATCTATGCCAACCCCACAAGTGGCCATAGAAGCTACTGCGTACGAAGCGCTTGCTTGCCTTCGGTTCGCAGTACCCTATGCTAGCGAACGAGGGTATTATTACTTCCCAAGTCGTGCAGCACCCGGAGAAGTAGCATCGTTTTCCGGTGGACGAATTGAGAGAGACCCAGTACTGGCCAACCTTTCCCAGTATGTCATCGCTGAAGAGCATTTGACCTAGCGAGTAATGGGTTATCTCTAGAGCCTCGCTGATTTAAATCCTCAGATCGCCATCGGCAGACCACTGAGGCCCGACCAGGAGAGACGCATTCATTGACTAGTCAATCCGCTTCCCCCGATAGAAGAAGAGTGTGCCCCAGTACCAGAGACGTTTTCTCAAGACCCTGTCCATTTGCCATTTTCATTGTAGACATCACTGCTATATTTATTGTCCCAATGTCTAGTTATGTATTGAAACTTATGTGTGGTATCCTAAATTTGTGCGATGAATCAAATAATTGGTTTCAATTAATGTGAGTTGTTTTTACCGCTGTAAATTTTGATTAACTAATTTCACTCTCGGTAATTTATGAAGTGAGATTTTTTCCCCTGAGTTCTTACAGCATATATCTCTTCACGACATAGATTTTTATTCACGCAGCACCACAACAACAGGCTCACAACCCCAACCACTCGAGCACGTGCACTAATTGCAAATCCTCGTGTACGTGTTACGCCTAACTGATCACCCCCCCCCCCGCCTTGCACACCATAGTCTCTAAAGGAAAGATTTGTGGGTTATTAATCGGGTGCAAGTTGCCTGCAGCACACCGACAGCAGTTAGCACCCAATGCCAGCACCTAATCCTCATGATCGCCGCCGCCGCGGAGAGCTAACACTCCAGTAGAAGCATCACGACGATCGTCGAGGATCATTGCGCACAAGAGCACGGAGAGCCCCAGCAATGTCGCCAACCCTCCACACACCAGGATCATGTACCAGTCCGGCATCGCCTCCGCCATTAGAGCCTCGTCTCGAGCTCCTACAAACAGAAACGAAGAAGAAGGAAGGAGAAGGAGAAGTGAGGCCAGGTGTGAGGAAGAAGAAAGGAACACCTCGGTCATTTTATAGCGTGAGATCGATGTACGGTGGGCGAAGTCCACCAGTGCCGCTCGTCGCTCGATCACCGGTGTTTGGAGGCAAATCCGCGAGCAGTGCCGACAGCGCGCTGGCCCGCGAGGTGAGTGCACGCTGCATCGGCAGCTAGCACGCCGCGCACTACCGCAGTACAGCCTAGATGCCCTACGCGCTAGACGCCGCCGGTGGAGAAAGCGCGGGAAAGCGCATGAGAGATTAGAAAAAGAGAGAGCCAGAGGTAGAAGAAGAGACTGACAGTGGGCCCCGGGTCCACCTGTCAGCCAGAGAGAGCACTGTTCTCTCGGGTGTGACCAGCGTATTTTAGAAATTTAGAATTTTATTCTAAATTTACTGTAAGCGAAAGTAGAAATTTCTCGTTTCCCCCAACCATGGATTTTCCACGCAGCGCCAGTATTACACACTGTAGTTTTACACCACTTATTTGCCCACTCACTGTAGCCACATTTTATCGCATGAGTAGGATGGTTATTTCTGTGATAGTAGGGGTAATATTTCAAAACAGCCCTTAGCAAATCTCGAGGACGAGATTTTTCTTAAGGGGGTAGTGTTGTAACACACCAAAAAATTTAACCATGATTTGTTTATTAATATTTTGCCAAGAAATTAAATTTTCATTTTTGTGGATTTATCTTTTGATTTCAGAACCACTCTTTTCTTTGATATTGTGGAGTTTTCACCCCAAGTGAAAACTTTTCAAAAATATTGTTGGACTTGTTTACCCTCTCAAGAAAAACATTTCTTTTATCAGTGGATTTATTTGCATAATTATTTTTCCCTGAGCTTTATTTCTTTAAAAATGATTTTTCATAAGTTTTGGAGCCTCTTTTGCACTACAACCCTGATAAAATTAGTTATAAGTTTCACCAAAATTTGGAGATGTCATGGGATGCTCCCACATCACTTTTATGCAAAAATCTATTTTAGTCATTTGGAAATTTTGAGCTCTACCTCAAGTTTTCAAATCTGGATCAGTTTGTGGTTTGCACTGCAACCTATTTAAATGTTTATTTAAAAATTCCACCAAAATTAGGGGATGTTAGTAGTAATGTATAATTCAACTTTGTGCAAACACCCATTGGTGTTCTTTGGAAAAATTGAGAAAATCATCCTCTTTTGCTCTCTGGTCCAGTCTGGTACTTTCTACTGCAACCATATTTTATCTTGCTCTTGTTGCCTTGGGATTTGTCCTGCTTGAAGTACACTCTACCAAACCCTTAAGTCCAGGAGATTGGACCCATTGGAGTATCTTTGATCCATGCAATAATGCCCTTTATTTTCTGTCCAGATTTGGTTTTCTCAAAAACTTGCACTAACAAGTTTTTGGTTTTGCCCTAATAACCTCGCCACCCTCTTTATCATCTAAAGAGGCTATGATCTGGAGTTTTTGGCCACCCCAAGAGATGCCTAGATGATCATAGCATTCTGTCGAACACCTTGAGTTCATGAACAGAATTGGCATGAAACCTTGTTTGCATTTTGAACCTGCTTGCTTTGCCTAAACACCATGTCCCATGGTTCTACTTTAGTCTATAGCCCCACCCTGCTTAACCTCACATGGATTAGAGCCCCCTCTCAGGCATTGGCATTGTGCCGAGCACCTCGCGTGCGTGCTCTGGGCGCGCCCAGAGTGCACATTTTGCACGCGCGCGCACCGAGCCGCCGCATTCGCTTGCCTGGCCTTTGCTCGCCTGCAGAGCCACACCCGTCCTCATCCACTCATCAGAGCCATCCAAGCCACCCCCTGGCACCCTACAGCGCCACCATCAGAGCCCCTTGGCGGCACACCGGCGTCCGCAGCAGTCTCCTTCCATGGACGGCGCCGCCTGAGCCACAGCTGCGCGCCAGCTGCCCCTGGAACAGCCTGAGCTCATCCATTCGCTCCTTCAAGCTGCCTCCTGCATCGCCATGTCGTCTACGGCCACAGGAGCAGCACACCGTCGATATTATCCCTGGCTTCCGCGGAACCGACCTAGTTGCGCTATAAATAGGGACCCCTAGCTCGTCCAGATCCTCAGGAAGCCTCAAGCCATCTCCCTAGCGCTCCCACAGCCAGCAATCGACGGAGGGAGGCTTTCTTCCTCGTCTCTGGCAGGTTCGGCCGCCGCCACGCTCCGGTTCAATTCGCCGCAAGCAGGACCTCCCCCGTCCATCCAGTGCTCCCATCCTCTTCCCCTTGACCTTGCGGAGCCACCCCAACCCTCAGCTCCGGTCGGGAGCCACCGTAGCTCGAGACTCCAATCCTCCCGAAGCCACCGTCTGCCGCGGAGCTCGCCGTCGGCGACTCCCTTTGTCCTCGCCAGCCTTTTGACCACTGGAGGACCGCCCTGGACTAGCGGATCCATCCCTGCCCTCAGAAGCCCGTGGGGAGCCGCCGTTCGTCAACGGCGATCGTCGGAGCCCCGCATCTGCTCGGCCAGAGGAGAAAGAAAACGCGGGCGACTGGTCAAACTTGACCAGTGGGCCCAATGGACCCACTGGCAGTGACCCAGCGACGGCCCGCGCTGTTTTAAGTGAAGACGTAAAACTCAGAGTACGTCTTCTCTGCCTCGAAAACGTATTACTCCTTGAACCGTTTTCTTTTTCTGTTTTATTTAAAAATAGAGTTTTGACTAAACTTTGACTGGCTATAACTTTTTAAATATAAGTCCAATTGATTTGATTCTTTTTCTGTTGTTTCTCAAATTATGTCTAGTTTATTTTCATATTTACTTGAAAATTTTCCAAGCAACTTTTTTGTACTGTTTTGAAACTATGTGTTAATTTGATTTTTTCTTAAATAGGATTTTGGAGTGGGAAGCAACTTTCAAAAGTGCACCCCCACTTGCATACTATTTAAGGCAAGCATTCTGAACCATGGCATAATATTGTTGTGTATTATATGATACGATTACAACACCATCGGGATATGAAATATTCGTTATTTTATGAGATGATATGATCATACTCATGAGTGAATATTGATGATTCCTTGTTGTTGGGATTTTGATATGCTTCTGATAGTGACCACCCATGTATGCCTTTCATGCCTACCGGAAGGAATCCGGGAAAGTCTCTGTCTTGGGTAGACACGAGCTTGTCTCTAATCCTTCGTCGAGACGGTTATGTATGGTAGGGCAGAGGGAGGTATGATGAGAGGTGATTCTGTCTGATTGGTGTGAAATATATTCCTTATGCTTATCATGCAGGTAATGCTTTAACCTCCTGAGTCGACCATAGATCGAGTCTTATTCCAGTAACCCCCATACTTGTTTCGTACTACCACCTGTCCCTGCCATAGGTAGGGTACGGTTCAGTCAGTTGTCAACCCCTTCCTAGCACACACCGTATAGAGAGGCCATGGTGGAAGATACCGGCTGCATCCGGTAGGCATGCCACCTGGTCCTGGGGCATGGGTGTTTCGGTTGGAGCCGAAGGAGGTAGCTCCCCTAGTTTGCGCGCGTTATAAATTTTGTGATCCCATGCTAGTCGAGGTTGTAGCCTTCCCACTTAGAGTTTCGCTTAACGAGTGTCGTGGGTGATTCCAGACACCGGTAAGTTAGGCTGGTGTGTGCAGTTGGGTGTGTTTTCAATTAAAAGACCATAGACGGAATTAGTCCCGATGAACTAAAGGAATCCATTGCTCGTGGTTAAAGAGTACACCCTCTCCAGAGATTATATCTATTCGAATAGTCGTGTCCATGGTTAAGGACTATAGTCTAGGATGGGTCAGGTGTCGGTCTTAGTGTCGGTCTTCGGGGGAAAAATGGCTAAACCAAAACATGGATCATGACATGTGACTCATGATGATTATGATTAATATTATTATGGACTAACCATTTACATTATTTGAATTATTGAGTATCCCTGGGACGGTTCTACCTCCTGGATATTCACTATGATTATTCTCATATAAGTCCTTTATGTGATGCCGCGGAGACACCCGACTGTGGCATGCTTGTCATTCAGATTACTTTATAAGTCCTTTATGTGGTGTGCTGAGATGCCCGACTGTGGCATGCTTGCTATTCATTTACTTTATAAGCCTTTATGTGGTGCCGTTGAGACGCCCGACTGTGGCATGCTTGTTATTCATTTACTTTATAAGCCCTTTATGTGGTGTCGCTGAGACGCCCGACTGTGGCATGTTTGCTACTTATTTCCTTTATAAGCCCTTTATGTGACGTCGCTCAGACGCCCGACTGAGGCATGCCTTATATTATTATCCTTTCGGGGCGTCGCTTCAGACACCCGATTGGTGCATTCTAATTCTACTCTCTGATTACATATTCATATTTGACATGAATAACCTGCTTGCGTGCATCATGGATGTTTATTTTGTAACGGACGTGTGATCATAGAATATTTTAGAGAACGATTATCATTTGTTATATTATACTTGTGTTCATAATGTTTGCGAGTACATTCAAAAGTACTCACTGGCTTGTCCCTCGCTATTGTCTTGGCCAGATTTCTTGCTTGGAGAGGAGCATCGCGATGACAACCCCGAAACCTATGCAATGGTGATAGCAGCCTCGTGAACATAGGAGTTATCCAAGTCAGCTGTTCCTGTGGGAAATGGAGTCCCATAGACGCTGATGTACCGCAAACCGCTTCCGCCATCAACCATTTGTTGTACTCATAGGTCAAAATGGTCTTGTACTACATATTTTGTATTTTTGCTTGGAGTTTCTATATCAAGTTGGTGTCTCATCAGCTAATAGTAATCCTGGGGCTGGTGAGCACAAGGGCCATTCTCTTGAAAACTAATATCCTGAAAATCCGGTCCTGACAAGTGCTTGCTCTAACTTGGCACTATTATATGTGGTTGCATGTTGCGTATGATGTCCAGCTTGTATTGCTTCTAACTTTGTTGAATTGCATCTGCTTACTTTACACATAATGCATGTGAATATGACACGTGTTCCTGTTTCTAGAACATACGTGTACATGATGAGCACATCTCCCCTACTCCACCATCACAGGTGCTTGCTCTAACTTGGAATTGTTATATGTGGTTGCGTGTTCCGTATGATGTCTAGTTTGTATTTGCTTCTGATTTTGTTGAATTGCATCTGCGTAGCTTACAACTTATACTTGCAACGATCGCTTACCCGTAAGACACATTTAACTTGGTAGTGTGATGTAGGTTGCATCTTGCATTGTCTTCTAGCTTGTACTGCTTCTAATTTCTTGAAATGGCACTTACGACGAGACACTTTTTACCTGATAGAGTGATATTCGTTGCATGTTCATATGGTGGCTAGCTTTCATTTCTTCTAATTTTGTTGAAATGCCTTCTGCTTACTGTTTTTCATACATATTCCATGCTCCCATCGTACGTCTGAATATGCAATGCTGTCTTTTTTTGTATATATTCCATCCCCCTATCCCACGCTTGCCTTACATCAAAGTAGTGTTCGTCTGTATCATGCATCAACCAATTATGCAGAGCTAATTTTATTCATCTTATTTTGGTTTTGACTTCATAAGGCAATATCAGAAAATAGGAAGCAAAAGAGTAACTTAGGGGATGTTGGTGGTACTCCAGACCGAAGCAAACAGAGACTCTCTAGATTTGCCACTGCTACTGCTAATGAAATTGAAGTCCCAAGTCTACATGATGAGTTCATCTCCCGTACTCCACCATCGCTGGTGCTTGCTCTAAGTTGACAGTGTGATAATTGGTTTCATGTTGCATATGTTGTCTAGCCTGTATTCTTCTATTTTGATTAAATTGCACCTGTTGAGTTTATACGTTATACATGTGCAAATGACATGCCTTTCTGTGTCTAGTATACACTGCATCTATCAATCATACCATGTTCTTACATCAAAGTACTCCTGTCGTGCATATGGCAGTTTGATAGTGGTTGCATCTTCCATTGACTTCTATGTTGTACTGCTTCTAATTTTTCAAAAATGCCACTTATGACAAGACACTTTTAACTAGGCAGAGTGATATTGGTTGCATCTTTCATATGGTGTGTAGCTTGCATTACTTTTATTTTCTTGAAAATCCTTCTGCTTAGTTTACACATCGTAGCTGTGAATATGTCACGCCGTCATGTTTTCCTTACATATTCCACCCTCATACAGTTTTCTTACATCAAAGTATTGCTTGTCTGTATCATGCATCAATGAGTTCTGAAGATCGATTTTATTATTTTGTGTTGTGGGTACGGCTTGACATGGCAAAGTCAAAAAAGAGCAAGGAAAAGAATATAGTAGGGAATGGTGTTACTCGTCGGGTGAAATGGAAAAGGATCTGCCCTCGAGATTCTACTGGTACTTATAGTGCAGTAGAAGGTCCAAGTCCACCGGCTAAATTTCAGGACCCCGATTCCAAGTCACATCGATCTAGCCGGTAACACCTCATATCACTTTGCGGCCTCACGCACGGTATTCCCACGGGTGTCGCCTTACCACGGCCCGGGACCGTTTGTGCCTTTTGGCTCACGTATATGATAGTGTCGCTAGCATCCATATGACAGAGAACCCGGTCCGACATGGCTAGTCGTGAACCCAAAGCGGCACCAACCTATGGGGACAGGCATACATGAATCACATCGAGCATGTAGGTCAGCAGCGTGTGAATCCAGGCTGTAGCACTGGGCTAACAGGACTCCAGGAACCCGGGCTATAGCAGGCTAGGAAGGACTCCGGATGTCACCGCGTGACATTTCCCCGAAGGGACAGACACAGGAACAAAGTAAAACACATGCCGGTCAGTCAAGTGTCCTGAGCAGTAGTGTTGGGCTAGTAGGACTCCGGTGAACCGGGCTGTAGCGGACTACTATGGATCATGGAAGCACTAGACTACATTTCCCCATAAGAGAGGATGCCAAGGATAAACAACTAGAGTGTCGGATCCCACACATACGAAGCATTTCAATCATACACACAATATGCTCGATATGTGTAAATACAACATGGCATCACAACATAACTCTACGGCTCAAGTATTATTCATTAGGCTCCGAGGAGCGAGATATTACAAACATGGGTCTCATGACCCAACAATAATAGAATACAAATCAAAGCACATGCGGAAGCTTAACATGTCTGAGTATAGACATTTACAAATGAAAAAGGCTGAGAAGCCTGACTATCTACCAGATCCTGCCGAGGGCACAAGATCGTAGCTGAGGTATCAAGCTAAACGTCGAAGTCCACATGGAACTACAAGCGAGACTGACGTCTCTCTACAAAACATAAAATAGGCAAACGTGAGTACAAATGTACCCAGCAAGACATACATCAGAACTAACTACATATGCATCGGTATCAACAAAGGGGGGTGGTGGAGTTTAACTGCAACAAGCCAGCTTTGACTCAGTGGCTAACCTGAACTACTACTGCAAGCAACTCTTTTGAGGTGGCGCACACGAGTCCACATATTCACCATATCAATACTTCACTATGGATCCGCTCCCGTCTCCCTACGAGAATGCCATCCATAGCACTCATGCTTATCTCGCGCATTTTAGAGTATCCACTTCAAGTTATCTAGGAACTGTTATAGGCAACCCAGAAGTCCTTTACCGCGGACACGGCTATTCGAATAGATCATTTATAACCCTGCAGGGGTGTACTTCGTCACACATGTTTCCACCACTTAGCGTCTACACACAACATGTGCTCGGTAGACTTCAAGTGAAAGCCGACGTGGGTGTAGACCACAACCTGACTAACCGCACAAGTCTCTAGTCCAGGTTTATCGCCTATTCGGGTTCCATCCGCGAGGAGATACGGCCGGAGTTTCGCTCACAGCCCCAAACGATGTGTGCAGGGTTCTGGAGACACCAAACGGGCGCCCGGTACACCGTGCCGCGGTGTATCTACCGCATCATAGCCCACCCCTAGGGTCAGCGCTACGCACGGCCGCCAACACAATCCTATAAACACCAGAAACTAGTTGCAACTCCTGGACAGAGGACGAGAGGGGTCAGTAAGTCGAGCGGGGTCATATTTCAGGGCCCAATGTGTGGTAGTAGTTGTTTCATGGATCACAAACACATAACTCAGTTCCTAAGGACGGCTTTAATGAAACAACCCACCATGTACTCCTACATGGCCTCTCATCGACACCTTTACCAAATCATGTTCACACAATTAGCTCTCAACCATAGGACATGTTCACACATATAACGCCCCAAGACCGATGTGCCAGGTGTCCTCCAGTTATTCGCTGTTGTTGCCTTGTCATTGCTTGCGTGTCATGCATTGCATATCATGTCATCATGCACATTTCATTTGCATACATGTTCGTCTCATGCATCCGAGCATTCTTTCCATTGTCCGTTTTGCATTCCGGCGATCCTATGTCACCCGGTGTTCCTTTCTACCTCTTTTTCGTGTGCGGGTGTTAAACATTTTTGGATTGGACCGATACTTGTCATGCGGCCTTGGTTTACTACCGGTAGACCGCCTGTCAAGTTTTGTGCCATTTGGATTTCATGCCATGTCTTGATTTGCCATGATATGTTCCTGTAGCTTGTAGTTTTCATGCTCTAAAGTGTGCTTCCTGATGATAAATTCCAGACTTGTGTTAATTTCACTAAGTCTGTAACCTGTTATCATTTGCACTTTTGTCATGCTTGTTTGAACCTGTTAATGGATGAATTAGCCGTAGCTCAGTGTTCATCTTTTGTCAAGCATCATGAGTGGATCCCTGCCATGTATTTTGTTGTCATGTTTGAGTGTTGTAGCATATTTATCTTGATGCATTTAGTTGGTCACTTGCTGATTATCGCAGACCGGTGCCATATTTGTTTTGCTTGCTATTTCCAAACCGTGCATCCGATTCCGGTGATCTTTATATCGATTTCAACCGAAATCACCTCACCTTTCCAGTGGCACTCTTGTATTTCCATGTTGAGGCCAGGTTCAATCATTCCTTGTCAAATCATGCATATGCATCACATACAGCATCCCGCATATCATACCATGTTCATGTGTTGGTTGTTTACTATGTTGTTTGCTCCTTTCCAGAGTTGATTCTTCGGGTTGGTTCCGATAACGTCGTGTGTGTGAGGATTCGTTCGACTACGTATGTTTGTCTTCTTCATGGACTCGTTCTTCTTCCTTGCGGGATTTCAGGCAAGATGACCATACCCTCGAAAACACTTCTATCTTTGCTTGCTAGTTGCTCGCTCTTTTGCTATGCCTATGCTGTGATACCCACCACTTGATATATCATGCCTCCCATATTGTTGAACCAAGCCTCTAACCCACCTTGTCCTAGCAAACTGTTGTTTGGCTATGTTACCGCTTTGCTCAGCCCCTCTTATAGCGTTGCTAGTTGCAGGTGAAGATGAAGTTTGTTCCTTGTTGGAACATGGAGATGTCGTTCCTTGTTGGAACATGTTTACTTGTTGGGATATCACAATATATCTTATTTAAATTAATGCATCTATATAGTTGGTAAAGGGTGGAAGGTCGGCCTTTTGCCGGGTGTTTTGTTCCACTCTTGCCGCCCTAGTTTCCGTCATATCGGTGTTATGTTCCCGGATTTTGCGTTCCTTACGCGGTTGGGTTATAATGGGAACCCCTTGACAGTTCGCCTTGAATAAAACTCCTCCAACAATGCCCAACATTGGTTTTACCATTCGCCACCTAGCCTTTTCTTTTCCCTTGGGAGTCGTGCTCCTGAGGGTCATCATTATTTTACCCCCCCTAGGTCAGTGCTCCTCTGAGTGTTGGTCCAAACTAGAGCCCTGTGCAGTGCCCCCTCGGGGAAACTTGTGGTTTGCTTTTAGTTGTATGGAGAGATCATCTGAGTGTGCCCTGAGAACGAGATATGTGCAGCTCCTATCGGGATTTGTCGGCACATTCACGCGGTGTTGCTGGACTTGTTTTACCATTGTTGAAATGTCTTGTAACCTGGATGCCGAGTCTGATCGGAATGTCTTGGGAGAAGGAATATCCTTCGTTGACCGTGAGAGCTTGTGATGGGCTAAGTTGGGACACCCCTGCAGGGATTTGAACTTCCGTAAGCCGTGCCCGCGGTTATGGGCAGATGGGAATTTGTTAATGTCCGGTTGTATAAAACCTGAAGTTGACCTTAATTCAAATACATCAACCGTGTGTGTAACTGTGATGGTCTCTTTCCGGTGGAGTCCGGGAAGTGAACACGGTGTTGGAGTTATGCTTGACGTAGGTTGTTCTAGGATCACTTCTTGATCATAGTTGTTCAATCGTGCTTTGCCTTCTCTTCTCGCTCTCTTTTGCGAATATGTTAGCCACCATATATGCTAGCCGTTTGCTGCAGCTTCACCTCATACCTTTTACCTTACCCATAAGCTTAAATAGTCTTGATCGCGAGGGTGTGAGATTGCTGAGTACCCGTGACTCATAGACACTTCCAATACCAGTTTGCAGGTGCCGATGATACCGTGCAGATGATGCAACCAAGCTCAAGGAGGAGCTCGTTGAAGATCTTGTCCTTTATGTTGTTTCATTCTAGTTGATCAGTAGTGGAGCCCAGTTGGGGTCGATCGGGGATCTGTGTAGCATTTGGGGTAGTCTTCTTTTATTTTGGTTCCGTAGTCGGACCTTGATTGTATCGGGTTGATGTAATGCTTTATTCATGTAATTGTGTGAAGTGGCGATTGTAAGCCAACTATGTATCTCTTTCCCTTATGTATTACATGGGTTGTGTGAAGATTACCTCACTTGCGACATTGCTTTCAGTGCGGTTATGCCTCTAAGTCGTGCTTCGACACGTGGGAGATATAGCCGCATCGAGGGTGTTTCAAGTTGGTAATCAGAGCCTTCCCCGACCTTAGGAGCCCCCTGCTTGATCGAATCGCTGGCGTTATTGAGTCTAGAAATGTTTTGAGTCATTTAGGAATTATATATATTGGAGAGTTAGGACTTCTTTTTACTCCCCAGTCCCTTCATCGCTCTGGTGAGGCATCCTGACGTAGAGTTTTGACTCTTCTCTTCTCAAATTTCACTAAAAAAAATTTAGGATCACGCGGGTATCTTGGAATCGTTCTGATGGTTTTGTGACGAGAACATTGTTCTTGGTGCCTCCTGACATTTAGGGGTTGTGGCAGTGTCCCGGGGAATTGAGCTCCGAGGTGTTGTCGTCACAATTTTATCGTTGCAGTTCTGGAATACCTGAGATTAGTTTCGCCGACATCGAAAATCTCTTTTATGCAGTTGTTGGTGAGATAACCTCGACGCCACCCATAACTGGAGCGGGAGTTCGGGAGTATTGCCATAACTCGTATAACGGATGCTTTTCGAAGGTTGAGGTAGACGATTTCCGAAGGTTTCCTGGTTATGTGTTGAAGGATGGATACAGTTGGATGTAGGTTTTGTTAGTTTTGGGTGAGATATTATGCTTCCCCTATATCCCCAACACCTGATTGCATAACCGGAAAATTTCAGGAGTTTATAAGTGGGAATTCAAGTAGCTCCTAGGATATCTTTCCGACAAATGTATGTTATGAAATTGGGTTCGACGTCTAGTGGTCCGCCTATCCACGGTTGGTTTTACAGTGGTCTCGTTGTGTCTTAAAGAGTCCTTGGCTATGCCGACTTGGGGACGCTTCGTATGTCATGTGCACTGCCTTATACATGATGGTGTTGTATGGTCGAGCCCGTGTAGGCCCCACCACGAAAACTTTGGACGAAATCTCTATCATATGTTTGTTCTGGCTTATTTTGCAAGCCAATCCTTCGTTTTGTTTTGAGTTGTGGTATTCGAGTTGCTTCGAAGTCAAATGTTGATTCCATACCTTTCCCAAATGGTGTTCTCAAGCTCCTATGCAAACACTTATCCGTCATGATAATCGAGATTGTTATGTCAATCCTTTTCAACCGACGTGCTCCTCGTCAAGTGGATCTGATCATTTCAACATCCGCAAGATCAAGTATCAGTTTCTTCGGAACGGTGTTTGTTTCATCCGTCTCCAAGTTGCCTTTGTTTTTCCCGCCCTCCCTCCCTTTGTTTCTTCAAGGACTCAGATTTCTTCATCAAGTATCCATTTTATTGATCGGAAGTCTCTTCATGTTTTCCGTCAATGTTTTTATCCGGTGATGCTCATGAAGATTCTAACGGAGCCTCAAGTTTTTCATTCTTCTTTCCTTTCATCTACGGTGGATTCAATTCAAGCTTTTGGTGTTTCTTTACCCTTTTCATTGTTTCAATGCTTCCTCATGCCAGTGCAATTCTTAACCATTCACCTCTCGCTATTCAATTGTTCCGGAGTGCGCAAGATATTTCGAAGGTTCATGTTTCCACTTGCTTTCGTTCAAACTCTTTTGAGGTTGTTATCTCATTCTAGCCATTTAATTCAACCGATGCAACCTCTCTTTTAAATCATTTCAACGGTGTTTCTTTTGAGTGGGCCATAACCCACAGGTCTTTTCCCAGGATCTTACCTGACTCTTCTCTTTTTCCCGGAGCTATCCTCAAATTTCTTTTTGAAGTTTGACGTAAGAATGATTTATCATCAGTGAAATGTCTTTCTCCAAGATCTTCCAAATTCTTTTCATCATTGGTTCAACTTTTCTATTCTTCTTTATTCCGGAGTGTCTCAACAATTCACGGTGGTGTTTCTCGTCGTCTTTCTCATCATTTGAAGACCGAAGAAGGGTTTTACCTCCATATCTTATCCGTTCTCTCAGAGATTCGTGGTTCTGGTTCAAGGCCATCCTCTCATAATTGTTTCGATCGCGAAAATTCTTTTCCTTCCTCTGGATCCCATCATTTTAGAAGACTTATTCATTCACAGCTTTCAGCTATTGTTGTCCAAATCTTACCGGTGCATCAGTCAAGTATTCTCTAATCAGTTCATGAACTATTCGTCCTCTTGTATCTAAATTCTCTCAAGTACCTTTGTTCATTTGCTAATTCTTCCCAGTGTTTCTTTATCTTCTCTTCGTTCATTTTTAATTCTTACGGTGGTTCGTTCAAGAGTTCTCGTCATTCGTTATCATATCAATTTATTCGTTGTTTTCAATCCTTCCGATGGTTCGTTGAAGACCTTCCCAAGTTCATGCTATATCTCTCTTCAATCCATTGCAACTGGAATAATTAGTATGCGAAATCCGTTTCTTGTCATCAATTTAATTGGTGAAGGTTAAGCATAATGTAATTCTTATTCTTGTTTCATCCATATGTTAATCTTTTCTTCCGGAGTTTGTTCATGATGATTAAATTCTTGGTTTCAAGTGCTCGTCTTTCTTTCCCGGAGTTCCAAGCTCTAATTATCACGGAGATCCATCTAAATCATTACAAGGTTTCACCTTGTGTTTCCAACTTCTCTTTATTTTTGTTATTCTTTTGTTTACCAGAGTTCTTCATGAAGGTTCTACATGATGGTTCATCAAGGATTTATATTTCCTTCTCGAAGTGTTCATTGAGATCCTTTTCTAAGGAGCTCAAGCATTCTTCATCTTGCATCCGGAGTGCAATTCTTTCTACCTTATCATTGGAGGTGGTATTATGTCATTCTTGATAATTTGTGTTCATGTTTCATGATTCACATGTTATTAAGAATGAGGTATTTTAAATCCACCAACCAACTAGTTGGAGCTATCTTGTGTCATGTTTCACCTAAAGCCTTCCCTAAGGATTGTTGCTATCTATGGTGCTCATAAGTGAACCAAGTTTTTCTTTTATCCTCCCGGTGAAATAGCTTTCTCGTCTCCTTGTTGATATCAATCCAATTCTTTTCCCGTAAGTGGTAGGTTGCCACCTCATAATTTGAGTTGTATTCCATAAGAGCATATCAAGCTTATTCTTTTCGTTGTTGGTTTTTCCAACAACTCCGTTCTAGCATTTGTTGTAAGCGTGCTCCCTCGAGATCTTTTTTCCCTTCGTTCATCCCATTCCATTCTTACTTTTGTTCCGGAGGCTTTGTGATGTTGCTCTCTTCTACCCTTCTTCTTGTTCTTGTGAGAACCTTGTTCTTTTCATGACTATCCATTTAACCGGAGTGTTGTGCCCTTTTTGCTCAAGTTCTTTTCGCCTTATCAAGCCTTGCATGTCTTTTCAATCGGAGTGTTGTCTGAGATCTTTCTTACCCCTTGTTCTATTCATTCAATAGTTCCGGAGGCAGTGTTTTGTGATTTCATCAAGTATCTTCTCATCTTATCAAGTTCTTATTCAATTCCTTTTCTTTTCAATCGGAGTGCTGCCCGAAGTTGTTCTCCCTTGTTCCTCTTTTCTAACGGAGTGCTTTCAACTTCGTTCATCTTCGTTGTATTCTTTTCTCAAAATGGCTTAACCTTTCAAGGTTCTTTGGTTTCACTCGTTTGTCAAAGGAGCAACTTAGTTTTACCTCTTCTTTTTCCCTTCCGTTTTCCCTCCGGTGCCATTCTAGATCTCGGGACGAGTTCCTCTCGTAGTGGTGGAGTGTTGTAACGCCCCGAGACCGATGTGCCAGGTGTCCTCCAGTTATTCGCTGTTGTTGCCTTGTCATTGCTTGCGTGTCATGCATTGCATATCATGTCATCATGCGCATTTCATTTGCATACATGTTCGTCTCATGCATCCGAGCATTCTTCCCGTTGTCCATTTTGCATTCCGGCGATCAAATGTCACCCGGTGTTCCTTTCTACATATTTTTTGTGTGCGGGTGTTAAACGTTTTCGGATTGGACCGAGACTTGTCATGCGGCCTTGGTTTACTACCGGTAGACCGCCTGTCAAGTTTGATGCCATTTGGAATTCGTTTGATACTCCAACGGTTAACCGAGGGACCGAAAAGGCCTCGTGTGTGTTGCAGCCCAACACCCCTCCAAAGTGGCCCAAAGCCCAGCTAAACCCCCTCCATCATCTCGGTCGTTCGATCACGATCGTGTGGCCGAAAACCGCACCTCATTTGGACTCTCCTAGCTCCCTCTACCTATATATATGTGCAACCCTTCCAAATTCGCGGTACAAACCCTAGCTAAACTTCCCACTCCGCCGCCGGATAAAACTTCCCGCCGCGCCGGACATGTCCGTGCCGCCGGCCACCTCACCTCCACCAATCATGTCGCGACACATCATCACCGCCACCGCCTGCAGCCTATCCAGAGCCGCCACGTCGCCTCTCCACCTCCCCCACTTCGCCGGGCCCGCTAGAGCCCATCCACGGCCCGCCGTGGGCCGATCTGGGCCAAGCTGCTCCATTGCCCTTGCCCTCGTCTGCGCCGCTCGCCGGACCAGAATTGTCGCGCGCCGCTCGCCGGAATCGCCGTTCGCGTCTCCAGCCGACGACCGCGCCGCCTCCAGCGCCATGGACTTCGCCCCGCGCTGCTCTCCTCCCGCGGGTACTCCACGACATCCTGCTCCCTCATCCGACCTCGCCGCTGCTTCGGCAGGAGCTTTCCGGAGTACGAGCACGTTGCCCCAGCGCCTCCCCGCCGCCGACTCGGGCCGCCTCCGCCTCGATCCGACCCAAGGAGGAGCCCTGCCGACCTCTTGCGCCCGGATCTGCCCTCAGCGCGCTCCGCCGCACCCATTCCCGGCATCTATGCCCGCCGTCGTCGCCGGAGTAGCCACCATGCGGCCGCCGGAGTTCCTTGGCCTCTGCACCGCCGCCATGGCCTCCTGCCCATGAGGATCGGGAGGATGACGACCGCCCGGCCTCTCCCGCGTGGGCCCCAAGTCCGGCCCATCTCCTTCGGCCCGTCTGCCTCCTCCTCGCGTCTGGTCCGAGGCCCAGGGTGAGCCTCTCTCATCCCTCGCCCGTGCAAAGTATAGTTATCCAGCGCTCACTCTTTTCCCTGAGTAATTTTTACTAAGTCCCCAAAATTTCCAGATTCATATGCCCATGTTCATCATGTCATAACTCTGCATCCGTAGCTCCGATTCGTGCGTGTAGCATATCAAAATGTTTGTCTCGACGAGCACATCATTTCATCTCATTGCACCTTTTTCATTTGAAGTCATCTTGATACCCAAAATTCTGTTGGAAGAGGGCTATGTGATGAATTTGTCAGATCTATTTCAGCAAATGGCATTTTGTCATTTTTGCCATGATTAATGTGTGCATGATATGACCTTGAGCTCTACATGAGTTTTGTTATATGCCATGCCATCTTTACAGAGGTGCTTACCATGTATTTGTGTGATATGCGTGGTGACTAGAACAAGCTTTCAAAGTAGTGTAATCAGTAATGCTGATTTCAGGGACTTAGAATTTCACCAAGTCCTTGTCCTGATTTTGTCGTTATGCCATATGTTCATGTTGTTTCCTAGTGATCCGTGCCTCTTTTGAGGATGATCAGTAAGGATGATTTGTTAACATTGTGGTGCTCTATACATCCATATCTTTGTTTGCATTTATGGAGTAACCTAGCTTGAGTCAATCGAGCTCTACTTTTGCTATATCGTTAATCCTGGCAGATTGTTGACATGTTTAGCGATTTTGCCGAGGATGTTGCTATTGATCCGTGCATGCTATGTTGTTGTTCTTGCCATGTCTAGCTTCTATGACATGTCTTATTGATGGGTGTATGCTTAGTTTGTCTTGCCTTGCTCTGTAGTGAGTGCATCGAGCTCGCAAACATGCCGTCTCGTTAACTGTTTTGCATGCTCCAGTTTTCCACTAAGTCTGAGATATGTTTATGTGTTGCCATGTTCACATGCTTGCAATTGTATTTTCTGATCCCTTTTGGCTCAAGCTCACTACGGGACTTTTGTTAAGTGCTTTGAGTAGTTTCATGCCATGTCTTGATTTGCCATGATATGTTCCTGTAGCTTGTAGTTTTCATGCTCTAAAGTGTGCTTCCTGATGATAAATTCCAGACTTGTGTTAATTTCACTAAGTCTGTAACCTGTTATCATTTGCACTTTTGTCATGCTTGATTGAACCTGTTAATGGATGAATTATCCGTAGCTCAGTGTTCATCTTTTGTCAAGCATCATGAGTGGATCCCTGCCTTGTATTTTGTTGTCATGTTTGAGTGTTGTAGCATATTTATCTTGATGCATTTAGTTGGTCACTTGCTGATTATCGCAGACCGGTGCCATATTTGTTTTGCTTGCCATTTCCAAACCGTGCATCCGTTTCCGGTGATCTTTATATCGATTTCAACCAAAATCACCTCACCTTTCCAGTGGCACTCTTGGATTTCCATGTTGAGGCCGGGTTCAATCATTCCTTGTAAAATCATGCATATGCATCGCATATCATACCATGTTCATGTGTTGGTTGTTTACTATGTTGTTTGCTCCTTTCCAGTGTTGCTTCTTCGGGTTGGTTCCGATAACGTCGTGTGTGTGAGGATTCGTTCGACTATGTCTGTTTGTCTTCTTCATGGACTCATTCTTCTTCCTTGCGGGATTTCAGGCAAGATGACCATACCCTCGAAAACACTTCTATCTTTGCTTGCTAGTTGCTCACTCTTTTGCTATGCCTATGCTGTGATACCCACCACTTGATATATCATGCCTCCCATATTGTTGAACCAAGCCTCTAACCCACCTTGTCCTAGCAAACCGTTGTTTGGCTATGTTACCGTTTTGCTCAGCCCCTCTTATAGCGTTGTTCATTGTAGGTGAAGATGAATGTTTTTTCCTTGTTGGAACATGGAGATGTTGTTCCTTGTCAGAACATGTTTACTTGTTGGGATATCACAATATCTCTTATTTAAATTAATGCATCTATATACTTGGTAAAGGGTGGAAGGCTCGGCCTTTTGCCTGGAGTTTTGTTCCACTCTTCTCACCCTAGTTTCCGTCATATCGGTGTTATGTTTCCAGATTTTGTGTTCCGTACGCGGTTGAGTTATAATGGGAACCCCTTGACAGTTCGCCTTGAATAAAACTCCTCCAGCAATGGCGAACATTGGTTTTACCATTCGCCACCTGCCCTTTTCTTTTCCCTTGGGAGTCGCGCTCCTGAGGGTCATCATTATTTTACCCCCCCCGGGGGGCCAGTGCTCCTCTGAGTGTTGGTCCAAACTAGAGCCCTGTGCAGCGCCCCCTCGGGGAAACTCGAGGTTTGGTTTTAGTTGTATGGAGAGCTCATCTGAGTGTGCTCTGAGAACGAGATATGTGCAGCTCCTATCGGGATTTGTCGGCACATTCGGGCGGTGTTGCTGGACTTGTCTTACCATTGTCGAAATGTCTTGTAACCTGGATGCCGAGTCTGATCGGAATGTCTTGGGAGAAGGAATATCATTCGTTGACCGTGAGAGCTTGTGATGGGCTAAGTTGGGACACCCATGCAGGGATTTGAACTTTCGAAAGTCGTGCCCGCGGTTATGGGCAGATGGGAATTTGTTAATGTCCGCTTGTAGAAAACCTGAAGTTAACCTTAATTAAAATATATCAATCGCGTGTGTAACCGTGATGGTCTCTTTCCGGCGGAGTCCGGGAAGTGAACGCGGTGTTGGAGTTATGCTTGACGTAGGTTGTTCTAGGATCACTTCTTGATCATAGTTGTTC
Organism: Triticum aestivum; assembly: GCF_018294505.1. Taxonomy (NCBI): domain Eukaryota; kingdom Viridiplantae; phylum Streptophyta; class Magnoliopsida; order Poales; family Poaceae; genus Triticum; species Triticum aestivum. The sequence goes on along the minus strand of NC_057800.1, from coordinate 511,535,106 downwards.
GATCATGCTTTGCCTTCTCTTCTCGCTCTCTTTTGCGAATATGTTAGCCACCATATATGCTAGTCGCTTGCTGCAGCTCCACCTCATACCTTTTACCTTACCCATAAGCTTAAATAGTCTTGATCGCGAGGGTGTGAGATTGCTGAGTCCCCGTGACTCACAGATACTTCCAAAACCAGTTTGTAGGTGCCGATGATACCGTGCAGATGACGCAACCAAGCTCAAGGAGGAGCTCGTTGAATATCTTGTCCTTTATGTTGATTCGTTCTAGTTGATCAGTAGTGGAGCCCAGTTGGGATCAATCGGGGATCTGTGTAGCATTTGGGGTAGTCTTCTTTTATTTTGGTTCCGTAGTCGGACCTTGATTGTATCGGGTTGATGTAATGCTTTATTCATGTAATTGTGTGAAGTTGCGATTGTAAGCCAACTATGTATCTCTTTCCCTTATGTATTACATGGGTTGTGTGAATATTACCTCACTTGCGACATTGCATTCAATGCGGTTATGCCTCTAAGTCGTGCTTCGACACGTGGGAGATATAGCCGCATCGAGGGCGTTTCAACACACCTCCGATTCATCCCCGATGAATCAGGCCTGACACAATTCTATGCAATAGCAGGCATGACAAACAAGCATGAATGAGTAGGCACATCAGGGCTCAAACAACTCCTACTAATGCTAGTGGGTTTCATCTATTTACTGTGGCAATGGTAGGTCATGGAGAGGATAAGGGGTTCAACTACCTCAGCAAGTAACAGATGAATCGTTGTTGTCCTAATGTAGTAAAAGAGAGCAGGAGCGAGAGAGTGGGATTGTATCGGAATGAGCAAGGGGTTTTTGCTTGTCTGGCACTTCTGAAGATAGTATAGCTCTTCATCGGTGTTATCGATCATATCGCCGAAACACGTCTACTGAGACGGGACAATTACCGGCAAGGGAACATAAACAACATTCAATTAATGCAATGCACAAGCGAATGAATGATTTGACATATTAAGGTACTGAATTGACCTAATTCAATATGTAGACAATTTAATTGAAGTGGAACTCAAACAAGATCAAATTCCAACTCCAAATGTTATTTCATAAATTGCCCTAATCATAATTTGTCCTATTCAGTGAGGTTAACTTGTTCAAACATGCATGATCATGGCATAAACAGATTCTTCATATTTTTCTGATCATTTTTCATATATAATTTATTTCATTTGGAGTTACGGTTTAATTTCTATGAATTTTAGAAGTTTATACTATTTTCTGGAATTTCCTGGTTATTAATAAATCCATAAAATGTAATATTGCGTCAGCATTAGGTCATGCCGACATCAGCAGGTCAACAGGCACCGTCCAGGTCAAACCTGACCAGTGGGGTCCACTGGTCAGTGACTCAGTCAACTGACAGGGTTAACTAGCACTAACTATTAATTAATCTAGGCTAATTAGTCCCTGGACCCACACGTAAGTGACTGTGGGTTTGAAATTAAGTTAATTTAACACTTAGCTAATTAATAGGGGCCAGGGCCCACATGTTAGCGACTAACCTAACTAACCTAAATAGGATTATCGCTAACTAACTTAGTTAGCCAGGCAGGGCCCGCATGTCAATGAGAGAGAGAGGTCAAACCTGCCGGCGTTGAGTCGCCGGTGAGGCCGAGACGGCGGAGAGCGTCGGAAACACTGCTCTGGCTACGGTTTGATGCGCGGGTGGGTGCTACGGGTAGCTGGCGGTGTGGCGCATCCAACGGAGGCGTAGGTTGGTGCTGGGGTGGCCGGGAACGACGACGACGTCGAGCCGGGCGGCGACCGGAGTTCGGCTGTGCTCAAGTTCCTCGCTAGGGTGCATGGGAGGAGGAGCTGGTGGGCGCTACAGACTCATGGGGGTGCACTGAGTGCAGTGACGGGCTCGGTTTGGATGGAGGCGAACCAAAACGACGACGACGACAAGTCTGGCGCCGGTGAGGTCTCGGTCTCGATGGAAATGTGGGCTATGATGAGCTAATGGACATGGGAGTAGGGGGGATCGGTAGAGGAGCTCACGGCGAGTGCAGAGGTGGACTCGGCGTGCTCGGGGAAGCACCGGAGCGAGCGGGGCGGCGAGAGGCATCTCCGGTGGCTGGCGATGAAGAGGATGAAGATGGCGTCGATGCAAGGCCTCCGGTGAGGCGTGGCTAGACGGAGAGGACAAGGGAGGCGTGGCAATGCTCGTGGACACGTCGAGGAGGCGAGGGGAGCATGGATGCCGCGTCTACGGCGTACAGCGGCGACGAGCTCCGCTCAGCTTTGGGAGAGAGAGCGAGAGAGGCGAGGCAGGGGGAGAGAGGAGCACGGCGGTCTGTGTGGGGGTCCAGGGGGTCTGCGTGGCAACGCCAGAGGGGTCCAGGCCCTCGGCGTCAAGCAGGAGGTGGCGCACGGCGGTGCACGCGTCGGGCACCCACCCGTCCTCCTAGCAAGGAGGAAGACGACAGGGGAGGGGCCAGGTGGGCTAGGCCGCGCAGGTGGGCTGGCCAGCTGGGCCGCGATAGGTAAGTCAGGTAGGTTCTCTCTCTCATGTTTTCTGTTTTCTATTATTTCTGTAACTTCAGGGCTTTATTAAAAATACCAAAACGTTTCCAAAAATCTTGGAAATAATTGTGGGCTCTGGTTGGAATATTTCCGACAGCCCTCACACAAGTTCAGAATTAATTGAGCATTCAAAATATTATATAGCTTTTAAATGCCCAGTTGCAAATAGCATACGATTTAATTCAAAAATCCAGGATGGCCTAGAAATATGTGCATCATTTTTTTCAGAGGTGCTGGACCAATTAAAAAATGATGAACATTTCTAAAGGGCATTTTGGGATCATTGAAAAGATTTAAGTTTGAACCTGGTTGAATTTCATTTGCTGCTAGGGTTTATTATCCCCTATTTCAAATTAAAGAAGTAATTTAGACAAAATGCATGGATGCTTGTGACACTAATTACAAACAATTCTAGGGCTGTGACACTAAATCTACAAACACAGTATCACCTGCTCCACCAGGTGCAGCATCCGCTTCAACTGTACCAGCATCTCAATGAGTTACTCGTTCTTTTGCTCCAGAACTGGCCAATTCCCAAGCTCCCTTCACACCTAACACTACTTCCAAAGCACTGCTGACACAACAGGACTTGGCAAGACACTACTAGAAAAAGGGCTATAGATGGGATTAACACTAATGGCGCACCAGACAAGTGGTGCGCCATTAGTATATACTAATGGCGCACCACCTTCTGATACGCCATTAGAGTTGAAACTACTAATGGCGCACCTGGCACAGGGTGCGCCATTAGTATCAAAAAATTTTTGAACTAGTGCGCCTGTCCAAACATACTGATGGCGCATCCAGACAAAGTGCGCCATTACTAGTTGTAACTAGTAATGGCGCACCTGTCGGAAAGTGCGCCACTAATGTTGTTTTTTATTATATTTTTTATTCCCTTTTTTGCAAAACTACTAATGGTGCACTGTTCCACCATGCGCCATTACTAGTTGAAACTAGTAATGGCACACTGTGTGACAGTGCGCCATTAGTAATTTTTTTTTTGCAAAACTACTAATGGCGCACCACCATATGGTGCGCCATTAGTAACCTGGATTACTAATGGCGCATTTCGAGTTGGTGCGCCATTAGTAAGTGGGCAGCAACAAGATATTTTGGGGAGCCTCTCCTACCCACACTCACTTTCTCCCCACTTCATTCTCTCCACCTCCTCCTTGTCTTGGGTGCCTCCTCTTTTTCACCTCATTTCAACCATAGATTCATTCAATTTAAGTGGTTAAATTACCTTGTTTTGATAGGTAAGTAATGGGGGAAGCTATATTTATGTTGTTCTCCCTACAACAATGTGCACATGCACTTTTTATGGCCTAGCTAGATCTATGTATGTTCGTGGTGTTGCATATGTTTGTGGTGTGCATATGTGTTTGTGTTTGGAGGTGTACCGGTATTTGAAATGCGATAGTTGCCAATATTTTGCCGGAATGTTGATTCATTTCCGTTTCGGCGAGAATTTTGGCATTAAGCATTCTTTTTGGTCCTATTTTTAGGGAAAGTCATGCCAAATTTTTTCTTGGTTCTAAAATATCGTTTTGCTCTATCCCGCAGGCGACCATGGTCCGCATGATGACCGAAGGCATCGTGAATAGGTTTTTGAGGTCCGCGAAGGCCGAGATGCTTCAAAAGAACGAGACGGAGATAAGATGTCCGTGTCGAAGATGCAAGCTGAAGAGCCTTATTGCGGACCCGGAATCCGGGCAGGTGCGGGACCACCTGCTCTTGCGTGGCTTCATGGATGGCTATCGGTGGCAAGTGATGAAGATGACTACGAAGTCGTCCATGGGGGCCGGGCAAGAAATGAGGAAGGGCAGCAAGACAACCACCGCGGTTCGGGCGGGCGAGAAGACGAAGAATCCCCAGGAGATGATCACGACGGTGATGCTGTACATAGTCATCATGTAGAAGATGCAGGACATGATGATGAGGAAGATGCCGGCGCAGACGACGGGCATGATCATGAAGATGATGATGCCGGCGGAGCAGACGACGCTGGACCATCGATGGGCTGGGTGTAGGACCCTCATATTCAAGAGCTGCCTCTCAAGCAGACGGATAACGCAAGAGCTGTCGCCCGAGAGAAAGCCAAGATGGATCAACTTGAGTTAGACGCGGTCACTCCATTGTATGAAGGATGCAGGCCCGAGGATACCCGCCTAAAAGTAACGCTCGTGGCTCTGGAGATGAAGGTAAAACACAAAATGACCGACGCATGCTTCGACGAGAACATGTCATTCTGGCACGAACGTCTTCCCAAGGGGAACAAGTGCCCGACCAGTTTGGAGGAGGCGAAGAAAATCATGTGTCCTCTGGATTTACCGCACGTGAAATACCATGTGTGCATGAACAATTGCATCATTTATCGGGACGAGCACGCGGAGTCTACCATATGTCCGGTGTGCGGCGTCACTCGATACAAGAAGAGGAAGAAAGTTCCTCGAAAAGTGGTGTGGTACTTTCCGATCACTCCTCATCTACAGCGGTATTTCGCGGACCCTAAGATAGCAAAGCTCCTGCGTTGGCACGCGGATAGGGAGGAGAAGAAGCGAGAAGATGACGCAAATGATCCGGAGATAGATAAAAAAGACAAGATGCTGAGTCACCCTAAGGATGCGAGCCAGTGGCAAGCGTTGAACTTCGAAGACCCAGAATTTGGGAACAATCCAAGGAACATCATGCTGGGCGCGAGCACCGATGGAGTCAATCCGTTTGGCAGCCAGAGAAGCACACATAGCACCTGGCCTGTGTTTGTGTGGATGTACAACCTTCCCCCTGGTTGTGCATGAAGAGGAAGTACATTCACATGAGTATGCTAATTGAAGGACCGAAACAACCAGGGAACGACATCAATCTGTATCTGGGGCTGCTAAAAGAGGAGCTTGACACGCTGTGGAAAATGCCAGCCAATACGTGGGACGCCGCAGAGAAAGAATATTTCCCTATGAGAGCCGTGCTGCTCACGACGATGCACGACTATCTCGGTTACGGATATGTCGCGGGGCAGGTGGTCCACGGATTTTCTGGATGCGTCAGGTGCATGGATAACACAACGTATCGCCAGCTAGATAGAGATCACGGGTCTTCGAAAACCATGTTCATGGGACATCGAAGGTGGCTTCGCGACGATGACCCGTGGAGAAAACGCAAGGATCTGTTCGATGGTGAAACCGAACCCCGAGGACGCCCGCATACGAGGAGAGGCGAGGAAATAGACGAGCTGTTGAAAAATTGGAAAGACTGCCCACTGCCGGGAAAGAAGCAAAAGGCGCCAGAGCCGGGAAAGAAGCGAAAGGCGCCAGAGCCGCTGCTGAAGGTATGGAAAACGAGGTATGTTTTCTGGGACTTGCCGTACTGGAAGATCCACCGTGTGCCTCCCAACCTTGATGTCATGCATATCACGAAGAACGTGTGCGAGAGTCTGCTTGGTACCCTGCTCAACATGCCAGAGAGGACCAAAGATGGGCCGAAAGCAAGGGCAGACTTGAAATCAATGGGCATCAGGCAGGAGCTTCACACTATATATGATGATCATGATGATGATGATGATGATGAGGCGAAGCAGGACACGGAAAGTTGTCACAAAGGCAAGAAGGCCAAGAAGACCGGAAATGACTACCCTCCCGCGTGCTTCACTCTAAGTCAGGAGGAGATTGAGCAGTTTTTCACCTGCCTCGTAGGAGTAAAACCTCAGGCATCCTGACCGAGGGAATTTGCGCAACCTCCTCTTCATGAAGCTGCACGAACGATACAAGTTCCCTGCTGAATTTGAAAACACAAGCCTCAAAGGGAATAAAGTGAACAGTGCTGCCCTCACGAAGATGAGCACGGCCCTGTCTACTCGGAAAAGCAATGTGAAGAGAATGATCGAGAAAGGTGAGAGTTATGAGAAGATCAAGGAGAAAAATCCTTCGATCACCGAAGATGACTACAACGACTTCAAGATCAATTGCTCGAGCACCGCAAGCTCCGAATCAAGTAAGTGGGGGAAAGAAATGCGGGAGCTGAACTTAGGGGAACACACACTCGGTCCCGGCGGTTACAGAGTGGCGGAGCCTATATGGGACAAGGAGGAGGAGGACCATGCCGAGCAAGGCCTACCGCCCCTCTTCGATAAATACGGTGACAAGCAGACTAGGAACTTTGTCAGGGCCAGGTACAAGAAGGACCCGAAAACAAAGGAGCTTACCACGGATCCAAAGACCAGGGAGCTTGAGCTTGTTCTGGTAAGGAATACACCCCCACGTAATTAGCTTCATATGGTTGCATTCTAATTAATGAAGCCAAATTTCTAAATGGTTCACATTCCTTCCGCAGGCGACTGAAAGCAGTAGCGCGGGGTCGACTAAGAGCAACCCTTGGGACACCACTCTAAATAGGGCGTTGAATGTAATGAAGAACAAGGATAAGCTCAGTAAGCCGACGTCAGCTGGTCGTGTGGCCGGCAAAGGCTTGTCGACAAAATGGTCGTCATACTATAACACTGGTGGGCGAAAGGAGAAAAAGACCAGCTCGGAAAGCCAGGCGCGCGAGGTTCAAGAACTCAGGGCACAGGTGGCGCGGATTCCAGAGATGGTCCAAGAGCAAGTGGAACAACAACTCGGAAGGACGATCACCGCCATTGTGCCTACCTTGATCCAGGGGATTAGTGCGTGGATTGCGGGCGGCCAACAGGGGCCGCCCCCGATTCCTAGCTTCATGGCCAGCAACTCGCAGAACGCGATGGCGGGGCCATTGGTGTCTCCGGCGGAGGCGGCATTGGTGTCTCCGACACCAGCACGGGAGCTTAATGCACCCGGGTGTACGCCGGCCGGCACCTCTGCAGCAAGCGGCCCCTCTGTCAACTGCACGCCTGCCGTTGGCGGTGCCTCAACATTAGCCGAGCTCGACGCCATCATCACGGTAACTAATTAAGCCTCTCTCGGCCGAGGACTTCATCTCCTTGCCTTTGACTGGGCATCCCTGACGCCCTACATGTTTTCGTAGGGCGCCGCCGACATTCCGTGCACTCTCCTGCACTTCGTGAACAACGAGTTGGTTGATGTCACCAAGGGCAAAATCGTTCAACCGGGCAACCCCTTATTCCACGGTACCCAGATGCCACCCAACTTGTTTAGGGTTCAACTGGTTCGGGTGCTGCCAGGATGCGACGAGTTGTTACCTCCGATTCGACCCGTCGGGGCCGACGATGATGACGTGATGACCCTCAGTGCCTGCCTGAGCTGGCCCCTGCTTTGGCCGAAGATCCAGATTCGTTTGGGGGCGGGGGACACCACCCCAAAGACAACACCGCCAGTCGTGCCGGCGCCAAGTCGGCCCCATGGCAAGACCGCCGCAACGGTGCCGGACATCCCTATGCCACTGGATCCAAACATGCATATGGCACAGGATCAGAACGACGACGACGATGATACATTTGCCAACATCGATCAGTACTTTGCCGATCATGGGTACGGTGGCGACTTCATGGGGCCTCCTTCTCAAGAACCCAACCCAACAAAAGACGTGCGCGATCTAGCTGGTACCGCGGAGAAGCCAAGTTGCAACAGGCGTCGTCTGCCGTTCAGCTCTCAGGAGACGCCTCCAGCTGCCGACTTCACCGAGCCTCAGATAGGCGAGGTGCGAAATATTATCATCCCCAATACACTCAAGAAGGCGGTCTGTGAGCAGAACTCGGTCCCATTACAGGAGAAGAAGAAGGCACGCAAAAGAAAGACTAACAAGGGTGCGGGCCAGCCGGCACCGAGTACGATCCGTGCTCAGGACGGGCCACCTGCACCTGAGGATATCTCGAGGAGGGTGCATGTGGCGGGTAGGCCGATGCTACCGAGAAATATGCTCGATGCTGCAACTGGTGCTATGCGGAGTCTGCATGACAGTGTTCTTTCTTTGGAGAAGCGGCGTCTCGGAGAGAAGGATGTGGCATACCCGGTTTTCGCGGCCAAGGTGCCAGAGGGCAAGGGCTTTGTGGATAACTCCATCGGGGGTACGATCGTCCTAGGTTTGATGACATCCACGCTATGTTGAACCTTCATCCGCTGCACTACACCTTCGTTCGGCTATTTTCACTGAGTATGAAGATGCGGATCATTCGCGACAAGACCCCAGACATCGTGATAGTCGACCCCTTCTACATGCGTGCCAAGATCTTGGGCAGCGCTGGGGACCGGCAAGTCGCGAGTTCTTACCTCGAAGGCGTCATTCTGGCAAACCAAGATAAGGATAACTTCCTCGTGCCTTACTTTCCCGAGTAAGTCCTCCCCTCAACCGCCCCGTAACATATGAATTCTTAGATTTCGATCGTTTTTCTTTTAACATTCCGCGTTTTCTGCAGTGACACACGTTGCACGCTCATCCTCCTAAGCCCCAAATATTCCATGGCCACATATTTCGACCCGGACCGTCAGTCGAATGTAGACTACACAAATGTCAAGAAGGTTCTTGATGATGTTCTCCCCGGCTACGTCAAATCTGGAGGCACCTTCACCAGGCCTATTCGTAAGTATGGCAAGCACGTGTTCTCCCACAATACGACGTTCTGCTGTGTCAAGCAGCCAACTGGCGGTCAGAAGGGTGCCTACTACGCCATCCATCACATGCGGGCGATCGTACGGGACCATCATCAACTTCTGCTACCGAGTAGACTCAAAGATTGGGCCGCGAGCGTGTCGGCAATCCAGGACGCGGACATCAGACAAGAATTCTTTCGCATCCAGTCAGAGTTTGCGGAAATCATCCATCAAGATGTCCTTCATACCTCGGGGCAGTTCTACCTCAGAAATCAACCGTCCAACAGTGACATCGACACAATCCTACAAATGCAAGCTGACAACGCCCGTTGTTTCATGACTCCCACGATAGACGGTGGCTTCATCCACGCTCCGGTCCCTTGAGTCGAGTCGAAAACAGTGATGCTGTGTCTAGTTTTGAAACATCGATTGGCTCATATGTTGTAATTAAACTTTAATGAACTTGTAGTATGTCTCTTTGGTTTCGAGAGTCGTTCAAGTTAGATGTAATCGATGCTATTAATGTTTTGCTTTTCTCTTCCGATCGTTCTGTTGCATACTTATATGTTGCTTATGTACTGTTTGTGAATTGGTACTAACATTTCGTTTGGCTACTGCATAGCGATGCCGTGGTATGTCGTGTACAAGGGTAAGGTTCCCGGAGTCTACAACGACTGGGAGGAGTGTCGGAGACAGGTTCACCGATTCAGCGGTAACAGTTACAAAGGGTACACCACTAGGGCCGAGGCCGAATCTAGATACGCCCGCTATCTAGCGGGAGAGGGGAGGGAGCGTTGGAGGAACCAGATGAAGACGAGTTTCATCGTGATGACCGCAGCTCTCTTCTATGTGATGGTAGTTTAGATGATCGATATCGACTTATAATGTGAAGACAAACTCGCGGTCTCGAGACTTGTAGTATAATGTTCTATCTTTGTTCGGTCTTTTCAATTCGGAGACTAATATGATGAATTGTATTCGGAGACTAAAATGATGAATTGTATTCAGAGACTAATCTTCTATTTTATTCGATGAATCTGTTGTTGATGTGTGATGTCTATATTTTGTCCAATTATACATTTTGTAACCTGTGCAAAAAATAGAAAATTAAAAAATAAAAAAACCTAATATTCATACTAATGGCGCATCACATCATAGTGCGCCATTAGTATGCCAAAGGATACTAATGGCGCATCATTAAGCAGTGCGCCATTAGTATGCCGAAGTTACTAATGGCGCATCCTGTTGTTGTGCGCCATTAGTATGCCAAAGCACCTGGGTATACATGGCCCCCTGGGAGGCATACTAATGGCGCACTGTTGTATATACTAATGGCGCATCTGAGGTGCGCCATTAGTATACCAGATACTAATGGTGCACCAGTGGTGCGCCATTAGTAAAATATACTAATGGCGTGACACTAATGGCGCACCGCTGATGTGCCATTAATGGCCAAATTAGGTGCACCATTAGTAGGCCTTTTCCTAGTAGTGAGATCAGATGAACCTCATGAGCATTAACACCAAGACGGTACCTGATCGAGTCAAGTTGCAGTTGCATGCTCCTTTATATGCACTCTCACAGTTTGATGTGCACTAACGCTTTCCATATTCGTTGTTGAACTGGCACCACGGCGCAAGCGAAAACGAACACCAGGGATAATGCTTGACAGATTAACAAAATCTAAAGGAGGAAGAATGGAGATCCATTTTGAGGCAGGTTTAAAAAGGCCATGTGATGCTACAGAGTCAGCCAAGTTAGTATCAGAGGCAGCCATTGCCGTTAGGTGTCATGCATGTATCCTCGCAACATGGATCCAGTACAGGAATGAGAAAGACAATACCCAGTTTAACACCTTCCTTGACCATTTATCCATAAGTAATGTTATTAATCGCAATTTGTAATATTGTCTTGCTCTGTGCCATACTTTCTAGCTTCCTCCTAATAAGACTCACATTCTTTTTCCAACAGATGAGGTTCAAGTTGGATCCAAAAGATGACACAACTAAACAAGCATGCACTCATGTTTTTCAGTCTTCTCTGTGATACTATTTGTACCACCTTAGAAAATATCACTTTGAAGGCAATGCTAACAATGAAATCGCGCAAATATCTCTAGTGGAATATATTATAGATGAAGATTAGACAACCCTTGTTAAACACTGGCCTGATCCAAAGTATCAGGTAGGGTATATGTATTTGATTAGACAACATATTGAACTTGTATTTATGTATGTGCCATACAAGTGTATCTTCGTCTAGGCTAACTGTTTGAAGAACAAGACCAACCATTCTAAAGTGAAATTCCAATAGACAACATGGTCTCGTAGCGATATTGCACACTGCGAGGCTCTTGTAAATAGATGCTAGTTCCTTCTTTTTCTATGCCATATTATCGTATCTATATTGGCTTGTTCCAAATAAAGAGGAAAACCCGTACAGACCAAAAAGAACCTGAACCGAATGCAGTGCAAATCTTCAAGGATTGCCACACCAGCAAGATGAAGGGCATGAGCACACCAATTCAGGCCACTGTTGTATGTCCTTACACCTCCTGCCTTTGAACTGATTGGTACTGTGATGTGTTCATTTAACCGCTTGGTTTGCAAGTAATGTCAGTTACTCTGTTCACTTTTATACATAGTTGTCTTAACGTATCATTTCACCTTACATGGTTTAAAAGAGATGAAGGATATTCTTTTGGTCTTGATCTGTAGTCTAGTTGTGATGTTCACGTGCGCACACAATGATACAATAGCCTATTTGTTTTATATCTGTTTTCCCATGATATGAATGATGTCATACTATGTTCATCCTACTTTAAACCATGTCTCTTTATCCTTAGATGTCAACGAATGTGAGGAAATAGACAATACAGTAGGCATGCTACATGGACATATGTTCCGAAAGTGATTTTATTGTGTAGTTGGCACTACAATACAAGCTAATGTATTACAATAGTTCACCAAAATAAGTTATGTATAAACGTGAAACATACTTTGTTTGTTTTTGTCTCATTAGTAACTTATCTGGTACACTAATCTACAAGTTCAAACTTTCAGCAAGTTATGGAACAAATGATTGAACAGCCACAACCACCTGAAGGTGACGAGGCTACCACAGGCACAATGTCACCTCTTGCTGCAGTGAGTCAGTATATCTCCACTAATAGTGCAAAAAGCACCTTCTCGCGTAATTCTGGGTTGGTTGTCAAGGTAACCTCGTCCAAATCGCCTACTGAAAAAAATCTTCCGGCTAGACAGAGTGATATATCTATGCTCCAGACACAAGTCCAATCCCTAATGATGTTGTGTCAGAAACAAAAATAGTGGTTGACAAATGTCGTGAAGATATGAATGGTTTTGAAACCAGACTATCAGACATTTGCTTCGTTTTTCAAGAGCAATGGCAGAAAAAGGGGAAGATCATGCTGCTCCATCAGATTCTACAACCTGAAACATTAGAAGTCGGGTTAAATGATCTATGCTTCTATAAATCTGATGGTGCTTTTATCTGTGAGGACTGTAAACTTTATGCCAACATGCCTTTTGTTGTATGGTTGGAATTTGTTTTGTTGTGATACAGCATTTATGATGCTGCCAAAGGCTGCAGTAATTAGGACGCTATTTTTGTGTAGTGTAGGTTTATCTTAGTAATGTATTCGGCCGAAAGCTTTTTTGGAGCCCGACATGCCAACATTCGTCGGGCCCATTCCAATTAGGATAAAAATGATTCTGGGCCGAAATTTTCATGTAGCCCACTAAAAACATCTGGGCCTAAATCAGCATAAGCTTTCATATTTTTCTGGTAGGCTTGTGCCCATAGTGGGCCTTTAACAGGCCTAAACATAATTTGGGCCCTCAGTAATAATAGGCCGTTTACATGTGCAAATACCTCGAGCCCATAAAAACATGGGCCTTTAATAGGCCGAAAGTAAGATTGGGCCCTGATTGTGCCAAATAACCCACTAGTCTTAGCAGGCCGAAATGGTGGCCCATTTATAATGCGGATCGTCCACAGGCCGAAATTCAGATGGGCCGTAAATGCGCTGACCTACTACACGGGCCTTTAACAGGCCGGAAGTTCGGTCGGTATTGATTTGTGTCATTTTTATATGGGCCATTAGTAGGCCCGATGTGGCGTTGGGCCACACATGGCCCATGGATTTCGTCCGACGTTAACAGGCCGAAAGTCACAACAGGCTGAAAGTGGCCCAAATCTATAGTGGCCTCTAACAGGCCTAATGTCAGACATGGCCGAATATGACCCATATCCTTCACGGTCGTTTATGGGCCGAAAGTTTCAATGGACTATAAATGGGCCCAAATGAAGCAAGACCTTTAACAGGCCGGAAAAAATCGGGCCATAATTCGGCCCAAATTCTTAGCGGACTGTTAACGGGCCAGAAGTGACCATGGGCTGCGATGATGACAAGTTTAGGATGGGATGATTTGACACTAGCCGTACGGGCCTTAACTGAGAATGTTGGGCCTTTAGCTGGGCCGGCCCATTATGGTCTGCAAAATCTTGTGGGCCTTTAGTTGGGCCGGCCCATTATGGCTCACTAAATATTGTGGGCCTTTAGTTGGGTCGGCCCATTTAATAATTATGGGCCACTTTTGGGTCGGTCCACGTGTCAATGTATCATAGGCGCATCTCGCCCATTGGATGGGTGACACCTGTGCCAACGCAGAGCTGACACGTGGTTCCATCAGCCAATGAGAATTTTACACGTGGAAAATCGGCATTGGTCGTGGCTATTAGCGGGTTATCGGATCCAAAACTGGACCTGATAGCTTAATGGCGTCCCATTACATTGGATGCCAGGTGTCAGTCACCCTTGACAAAAGCACTTCCATGACGTGCGATTTATCGTCTTGGAAGTGGACACTTCTATGATGATAATTTTGGTAATGTCATGGAACACTTCTATGACAGTACATGTATGACAATCTTGATTCTGTCATAAAATTGTCATGGATGTACATGCATGACGGAAAATGTGACCTACTGTGACAAACATGTATCATCACGGAAGTGTATTTTTTGTAGTGTTAACTTACAAGACAAGGATTTAGATAGCTTCGGGCCCCGGGAAACATCGTCCGGTAATAGCCCTACATGCTTTTTGTGGCTAGGTCTCATTATGCTCATGAGGGAGTTGCTCTATAAGCTAGCTCTCCTTTGTTGTATCTAGCCTTAGAGATTATCTCGCCCCTTCTTGGTGTGCCTTTCCCCTCCTTATATAAGTTGGAGGGGAGGGTTACATGTAGAGTCCCAATAGGATTAGGACTAGTCTATCTTCTAATACAATCCGGATACAAGTCCGGAACTTGATTTCTTGTAAGGGAAATATTCCTCACGGCTTTCCTCTTAAACCGGCCCACCATAACATGATCCGGCCTTCTAGGCCTTGGGCCTTGTCATCCGTCTGACCCGCCCGCTGGGCCACCAGTGGGTTGCAATGTTCAGGCGGGTTGCCCGTAAACCGCCAGGTCCGGGCGGGTCGCTAGTGAGTCACCAAGCTCCGGCCGAGTCATACATTCGGCGGGTTACATCGCGGGGTATATCCCCAACATTAATGGTGCGCCCGAGCGGCCGCACCCCCCATCCTTGCCACTAACACAATCCTCTCTCTTCGCTTGCATCCTCGACGCCGCTCTAAGTCCTCAAAGCCGTCATTGTATGACGATGACGCCGAAGTGCCCCATCGAAGGGAGTGGCGACGCCGGGGCTGCTAAAGCACCGGAGCACGGCGTGGAGATGGAGACAGAGGTTGCCGTCACCGCCGACAAGTTATCGCTATGCCCTGACATCATCGACGGCGTCGAGATTCCATAGCCGGAGGCGGAGTTCCACACCGACTCTGGTGACGACCCCGGCGACGACTCTGACGACCACTCGGGCGATGACTCCGACGACCACTCTGGCGACGACTCTGATGAGACGGACAGCTAGTTAGTCATCTATACCCATTTATGTATCAAACAGATCATAGGGTTTCTCTGGCTACTCCTGCCTCCCCCATTTTGGAATAGAAATCCTATGGTTATGTTCTCCCAATCCATGAAATCTGAGTAAGTTTCGTTAGATGCATGTAGTGTATTGATTGTTTGAATGGTACAAGTGATAAGTGATTAGTTGTTTCATATGTGCAAATGATTTCTACTAGTAATCCGACTAAGTTTAGTGTTTGTGATAATAATTCCTAGCCAGGACTTGACAATTGATTTTGAATGACCTACATATGTTTGTGCCATTATTTTCTTCAAGATTGGTCTATACATTGACGATTGTGCTTAAAAATTGAACCATAATCTCTGGATATGTATAAATGAATAGCCGTAAATTCCTAATCCTACTTCACCACATGTAATCATTGATTTGATGCCAAACTTATTTTACTATTTTTATAGGTGTTGTCTGACGATGTGGACAGCGACGATGAAGATGTCCAGAGGAGGTACAAGAGGCAAATCCCGAGGGAGCTTTATGTGGGAATGCATAACAGGTGTATTAGGACATGGAATGGTGGCTATCGATGCCCATTTTGCAACCACAAGATTCATGACGTGTATCTAAGTGTTCTAGCACATGCAAGAGGACGTGCCATTGGCTCCTTCAAGCAGAAGTATGCTTGCAGGGCGAAGCATGGTGCGTACGTCGAGTACCTGGAGAAGCTTCAGGATCATGCTGGCATGTGAGAAGAGATGTGGGATCAAACTATGTACGCTTGAGTATATATATGCTTAAAGATGGTTGAACTATGTACTTGTGGTTGAACTATGCTTGTGTATGTGTACGCTTATTATCTATGTCTGAGTATGTTTAATCTATGTTTACTTATGTCTAACCATGGGATATAGATGCTACCAGTTCGGTTGATGGAATCTACCTCTGTCTTGGTTTATTGGTCCCCTTTGTAATTTGTGTTAAATTTTGACCAAAGGTTTAACTGACAAAATGTTAGTGCAGGTCAGCAAAAAATATATTGTTGGATGGGTATTTGAGCATAATGTTCAATGATATAATTTTTAGTGACATGCATAAACATTTCTTAGTTAAATATTTGGTAAAATTTTGGTAAAAATTACAAAGGGGACCAATAAACCAGGACGGAGGTAGTATGTCAATCACACGCGGTTCCCAAAATTGGAACTGTGTGCAATGACTTCCATTTTGCCTGTTGCATAAATCACACACGGTTTACTCTAGCAAACCGTGGCCTCCAAAAAAATTTGGGACAAAAAACCCTCACCACCCAATTCAGAAAACAAAAAAGAAAACCCTCACCATCCCCACGTCACAAAAACCCTCACCCCGCCCACCACCCCCCTCCGGTCCCCATTCACACCTGCACACAAGCTCCTCCGCGTCTATGCATGGCATCATCTGTCATGGCGGTAAACACTTAGCTCACCGTTTGCCGCTGCCGCCAGGCTGTCGGCAAAGCCCACCGCATTTCGCCACTTTCGCATGCTGCCACCTATCGCCATTGACTTTCTCGACGCTGCTCACGGTCGACCCAGCTCCGCTCGGTCATGGAATCTGCCGTACTAAGGGTTCTTTCTCATGGACAACAAGGTAACTAATTTAATGAGATATTATATCATGTCTTATCCCAGTTCATCTGCCTCCTTTTATCACCCGGCCGAAATCGCTGTGAATTCATTTTTATTTGAGCTGATTTGAGGGTTTTCTTACGTTCATAGAGTGTACAGTGCGCGGATACATCAGGACCTTGCGGCCTCCACCAGACATTCCATCTCACCGTACCAGATGACTTGAGGATGCGCGCGGTATGTTCAATCTCACCCTAAATCGGCTGGCATGGCCTACTTTCCTGAACATATTCTAAATATTACTACATTTGGATAAAAGGTGCCACATGCACCATATATGTCAAAGGGGATTTTCCCCCTCTTCTTTCTATATTAGGCAAATTAATGATGTATTGTTCTTTCGATTACTCTCATATTTCCATGACATCATGTTTACCCTATCTGTTTAATTATAAAATTTTGTCCTTCAATTTCGACTGTTGTACAGTTCTTTCAATTTGGGCCCATATTTGCATGTTACCATATTTTATTTAACAATCCTACCATTTTCTGTAGCGCGTCCCTTGCTATGCAACAGAATCCGTCGAGCACATGCATTCCCTTTACATAAATCAAGACTGCAGGGATGTCATACTGCACACAAACCATGGGTTTACAATCGTTACTACTGTAAGACTTGATGAACGTGGTGACCCCTATTTTTGCACTGGCTTTTGGAGAGAAATTGCTAAGTTTTATGAACTGCAAGCTGGCACTGGAATTGCACTGCACATAAAAGGGCCTGGTCATGAGATATATGGTAATTTTCCCGATGATATCATCCGTCCAAACTTTGTTCGAAGTAAGTTTTCTCTTCAACTATCTGCATGTTGACTTACATAGTAATATCAAATGAATTGTGTAGTATTTAAGCAACCAACTGTTATTCCCTTTTCTTACTATGTTCTTAGCTAATAACTTCTAGTTACCAATACACTTTTCTATTGCCTTGTTTTAACTAAATATTCCATGTACTCCCATTTCTATCAGAAAGTGCCACTAACAAAGAGACTCCGGAGGTGGAGAACGGGGGCTGCCAACAAGCGGAGGCGGGGCGAGCTAGAACCGCAAGCGACTCCAGCAGGCCTAGACTTCATTAGTAGCCTCCCCGATGATATGTTAATAGTCATCATCTCCCTCCTCCCAATCAAATATGGGGCGTGGACAACCGTCCTTTCCTGGCGGTGGTACCCCCTATGGAAGTCCATCCCTCTCGACCTCATCGACACCCACGAGCTCTGCCATGGCTATCGCAAAAGCTTGGATGCGTTCTCCAAGATCCTCGACAGTCACCATGGCCCAACCAGAGGCCTTAGAATGGGCAAGTTCCGTTCCAATGGCAAGGACCGAGCCAAGCTTGACGACTGGTTCCGATCCCCCATCCTAGATCAGGTCGAGGAGCTCACTTTTGATGATGGGCATATGCGGTCGTTGCCAACGTCCGCACTCCGCCTCGCACCCATGGTGTGCGTCGCCAAGTTCAGGAACTGTCATCCCCCCTTAATGACGCGCCCGCTCTTATTCTACCATGATTGAAGCACCTCGAGCTCGTCGCCGTCTTCCTCTCAAACGATGACATGGAGGGCCTGCTCCGTGGCTGTACTGCACTCGAGTACCTTCATCTTCAGGCGATCAATTGGTTGAGTACCTTCCACATCACCTCCATGACTCTCCGGACTATTTATGTGTGTTGCTGGTGCAGCAGGAAGACATCACAAGATGTGTACCACGGTATAGTCATTGAGGACACACCTGCACTTGAGAGATTACTTGTAGTTGATCAAGAAGGTCCAACACGAATCAATGTCATTTTTGCGCCGAAATTGATAGTGCTCAGCTACTTGTCGAACAAATACTCCGATCTTGTTATTGGATCCACACCCGTTCAGGTAGAATAGCCTCCTTCTACCTCTCCTTCTACAAATTAACATTATTTCGAATTTTGAAGATGTTTGTTCGCCTGTCATTCATAAAATGATTCTGACAAGCTTGACCCCGAAACTGCGCATAGTGAAGGTCTTGGCACTAGAATCTATCGGCCCCAACCTGGAACAAGTTGTGAGTTTCCTGAGATGCTTTCCGTTCCTGGAGAAGCTATATATCGAGGTGATGTTCCTTTCCTGTTAAATCTTAACCATAAGGGAGTTCAATCATGTCGAATGCCTAGATCTGCATCTCTCAGAAATTACTTTGAACTCCTACCAAGGGACCTTACTAGAGATTATATTCGCCGGGTTCTTTGTTCTCGGAGCAAGGATGCTGAAGGAAATGAGGTTTCCCTACATTTATTTCGCAAAAATGAATGGTTTGTTGATCAGCGTCGCCGCCTGTGGCAGAATGGAATAGGCTCCAAAAATGTTGAATTTCATTTTGGAACTTCAGATGACAGAGTAATCAGAAGTCATCGTGTCAACCCCATACATGACTTCTCAGTGGCTAGCCCCTTTGCAAAAATTGTGAGGTTTCGAAACCAGACTTAGAAGTGGTAATATTAGTTTGAACCTCTCTGTAATATTCGAATTTGAGCCATATTACTCTGGAATTTGAACCTTGTAATAATTCGAGCTTTTGTGGTACAATCGTAGAAATGGCATCGTATGAGACTCGTATATTGGTAGCACTATTTTGACCTTAATATGCAATGGTCTTAGATTTTATTGACCATTCTCGAATTTGTTTACCTTTTCGATCTCACAGCACACGATCTGTATAGCTAACTCGATTGCGATCTTCGACATTATTGCACATAGTTGGTTTCATCCACCGTGTGCCATGTAGAGCGCAGAATTAATTATCGCACCCGAGTGTCCATCATCACCCTTCTGTGTAACTTTGACCTCATCACCCACGGGTAAACTTATGACCGAAGTCATTCCACACACTTCATTTTTACAAAGCTTTTTGCCAATAAACGCCCATGATTTGTCCCTCTTCTAGCCGACACGTGGCCAAACTAGCCGGGTGGGAAGCTTGCGCGGTAAACTGCACGGTAGCGCGGGAACAGGCTCACTGACGATACTTTTGGCACCTCTTCGAGCCCACACGTGCGGTGCGGTGTTGTCAAGCGTGCACTGGAATCCTCCGCCATGAACGTCGTGACAAGACGTGACGATTATAGGCCGGTCGGCCCCCTTTTATTACAGCAGCCATTTAACCCTTATGTCTCTTCAACCTTTTGATCGCGCCCCACCATTGCAAGAAGCACACCTACCACGAGAAATTTTTAGAGGGTATCCTGCGCAGCTCCAATGGCGCTCTGAGCGGCTGCCGACAACGAGCAACAGTTCACCATGCGTGCCGTGGTGGACACCCATAGTAGGTTCATGGACCTCTCGATGGTGTACACCAATGACCCTGTCTGGGTGGAGCACTCCATCCACATCATGGAGGTGTTGCTTGCCGAGGAGAAGTACAAGGTGGTCGGGTTCAACCTCGAGTACACCTGCGCTCATGCCGGGTCTCGTCCCAAGGTCGTCTTCGCCTAGATGTGCGTGCGCTACCACGTCCTCGTCTACCACTACTGCCTGGCCACAAGGCCTTGCGAGCGTTTTGCCAGGTATATCAATAGCCCCCACTACATGTTCGGTACGGTGGACATCACCGATGATGTAAAGGTGCTCGAGAATTCGGGCATTGCCTGCCAGAATCTTGTCGACATCTAGCGCCAATACAAGATCTGGGGAAGCAAGGAGCATGAGAAGTACTCACTGGTTCACCTCGACGAGGCCATCATCGACCCCTACTACAGAGACATGAAGGATTTGTGCAACAAGGACAAGCGTGCCTGGCACTCAGCCTAGATGGAGAAACTCGACAAAGCTCACGTCATGTATGCAGCCAAGAAGGCGTACACGAGCTACAACATGTACAGGCGGATCGTTGACATGAGGAAGTGCCTCCCCAAAATGGCCAGGAATCCAACTGGAAGTAGAGAAATGCCAACCGTCGTCTCAACAATAAGTAGATGATTAGATCCTCGTTTCTCCTAGTTTAGTATGCATGTAATTTCTTGCTTTGGTGTGTGGAAATGTTATGTGTGTAGTCACTTGTGTAATTGTATGCTTAATTTGTTATGCAATGCTGTCTTTTTAAGTATATACGTTGATGCTCTGTAGACAGAGCGTAGATGTTGTGCGGAAAAATAAATCACATCACACACAGACTAAACAATGGAACCCGTCGGTGATGTTTTCATCAATCACTCACAATTGTATACCAGCAGTCATTTGCTCACAACACACACGGCTTGTTAGCAGCAATCATGTGTGTTGTTATCGGTCTTCACACACGTTTCCGATTACAGACGTATTTGCCGCATATCACACACATCTTGTTAAGTTGAACTGTTTCTGTTCTCTTGTCTCAATGCAAATAGTTCATCCGAGTGAACCGCATGTCCTATATCGCACACACCTTGATCTGGCTGACCGTTTCTTTTGTGTTGCCTAGTCACAAACAGTTCATCCGAGTGAACTGTATGTTGTACATCACACACACCTTCATCTGGCTGCCCGTTTCTTTTGTACCTCCTCATTGCAATTAATTAATAGAACTGAACCTTATGCCCTGCATTGCACACGCAACTGAAATCTGAACTGTGTTTGTTGCATCCTGCATCGCAAATGATTTGCACCTTTTTGATGGTTTTTTACACCACCATTTGCCATTATTGGATCGCACACAGTTTCGTCGAAGGGTCTTTGATCGTAGTGTCGCGTTAGCAGCATCCTGTAGTAGTGTATGCATTAGAGACAGCCACATTCACATTAAATAGGGCATCATCTAAATCCGTTGAGACGACAACTATGAACTATTGTCTAGCAAGAAACCTAACCTGTCGTTTCTTAAAGTTTGGGGATGCGACGCTTATGTCAAAAGGCTTCGAACTAGTAAGATCGAACCCAAATCAGAGAAGTGCATCTTCATAGGATACCCTAAAGAAACTATTGGGTACACCTTCTACCATAGATCCAAAGGCAAGATATTTGTTGCTAAGAATGGGTTATTTCTAGAGAAGGAGTTTCTCCCGGAAGAAGTGAGTAGTTGTGCCTTCACTTGAATTGGAAAGTAGTACATCAGATAAAACAGTTCCCGTGATGCCTACACCAACTATAGAGGAAGTTAATTATGATGATCATGAAACTTCAGATTACGTTACTACTGAGCCTCATAGGTCGACTAGAACACGTACCCCACCAGAGTGGTACGGTAATCCTGTCTTGGAAGTCATATTGTTAGACAACGGCGAACCTACAAACTATGAAGAGGCTATGATCAGCCCAGATTCCGACAAATGGTTTGAGTCCATGAAATCTGAGATAGTATCCATGTAAGAGAACAAAGTATGGACTTCAGTGGACTTGCCCGATGATCAGCAAGCCATTGAGAATAATGGATCTTCAAGAAGAAGAGGGACGCTGATGGTAATATCACTCTCTACAAAGCTTGAATTGTCACAAAATGTTTCTGACAATTCAAGGGGTTGACTAAGATGAGACTTTCTCACCTGTGGGATGCTTAAGTCTGTCCTAATCATGTTAGCAGTTGCTGCATTTTATGATTATGAAATCTGGAAAATGGACGTCAAAATTGCATTCCTTAACAGTTTTCTTAAAGAAGAGTTGTATATGATGCAACCAGAAGATTTTGTTGATCCTAAATGTGCTAACAAAGTGTGCAAGCTCCAACGATCCATTTATGGACTGGTGCAAGCATCTCAGAGTTGGAATATACACTTTCATGATGTGATCAAAACATATGGTTTTATACAAACTTATGGAGAAGCTTGTATTAATAAGAAAGTGAGTGGGAGCTCTGTAGCATTTCTGGTGTTATATGTGGATGACATATTACTGATTGGAAATGATATAGAATTTCTAGATAGCACAAAAGGATACTTGAATAAGATTTTTTTCAATGAAAGTCCTCGGTGAAGCTACTTATATATTGGGCTTCAAGATTTATAGGGATAGATCGAGACACTTAATAGGACTTCCACAAATCACATACCTTGACAAAGTTTTGTTGAAGTTTAGAATGGACTAGTCAAAGAAAGGGTTCTTGCCTATATTGCAAGGTGTGAAGTTGAGTAAGACTCAAAAGCCCGACCACGACAGAGATAGATAGAGAATGAAAGGCATTCCCTATGCCTCAGCCATAGGTTCTACAAAGTACGATGTGTGCTACTTCTCGAGCTTGCGTTGGTTTTTCCCTTGAAGAGGAAAGGGTGATGCAGCAAAGTAGAGATAAGTATTTCCCTTAGTTGAGAACCAAGGAATCGGTATGGTAGGTGATACACGCAAGTCCCCAATATATGCACCTACACAAACAATCAAACACTTGCACCCAACACGGTAAAGGGGTTGTCAATCCCTTCACGGTCACTTGCAAAGGTGAGATCTGATAGAGATAGATATAAAAGATTACTAAAATGTAAAATAATATAAAAGTAAATAAAATACAGCAAGGTATTTTTGGTATATAATCCCTCCATTCCGAATAACTTGTTGAAGGTATGGATGTATCTAGATGTATTTTAGTTCTAGATACATCCATTTCTGCGACGAGTAATTTGGAACGGAGGGAGTAGATCTGAAAATATATTAGGGAAAATAGACTCGGGTGAGGGAGTCCTGGACTAAGGGGTCCTCGGGAGTCTGGCCTGTTAGCCATGGGTCGGACTGATGGGCTGTGAATATACGAAGACCGAAGACTGCACCAGTGTCCGGATGGAACTCTCCTTGGCGTGGAAGGCAAGCTTGGCGACCAAATATGTAGATTCCATTCTTTGTAACCGACCTTGTGTAACCCTAGATCCTCCCGGTGTCTGTATAAACCGGAGGACTTAGTCCAGAGGGAGATATATATTACCATAACCATACAAGCTAGACCTCTAGGGTTTAGCCATTACGATCTTGTGGTAGATCAACTCTTGTAATACTCATATTCATCAAGATCAATCAAGCAGGACGTAGGGTATTACCTCCATAGAGAGGGCCCGAACCTGGGTAAAACATTGTGTCCCCTGTCTCCTGTTACCATCGACCTTAGACGCACAGTTCGGGACCCCCTACCCAAGATCCGCCGATTTTGACACCGACATTGGTGCTTTCATTGAGAGTTCCACTATGTTGTCGCCAAAAGGTTTGATGGCCCCTTCAATCGTCAACAATGACGCTGTCCAAGGAGAAACTTTCCTCCCCGGACAAATCTTTGTGTTCGGCGGCTTCGCACTGCGGGCCAATTCGTTTGGCCATCTGGAGAAGATCGAAAGCTACGCCCATGACCATCAGGTCAGATTTGGGAGCTTGAACTACATTGCGGACATCCGTGGAGACTTAATCTTTGCCAGATTCGAGACTGCAGCTACCACTCCTGGTCACCCCAAGAGACATGGCCTAAATCTAGCATCGGACTGCATCCAGGAGACAGCTCCCGTAACCGATCTAGCCTTAGATCCAGAGCAGACTGCACCATCCAAGTACGGGAAGCTCAACCCCGCCTTCGGAGGCCACAGATTCCCAGGCGTTGGAGCCGCACATAGACTTGATCTCACATGATACCTGTGCCACAGGAACTCCAGACTCATCTCTGGCCGCAAGTTCTGAACCATGTGAGCCCGCGGACGCCGAACTTGATCGTTTATCGTTCTTCGAATTCAGCACCGCAGACATCTTCCAGCACTCGCCTTTGGGCGACATGCTAAACTCATTAAAAAACCTATCCTTAATGGAGGACTCACAGCCGAACTCTATCCGGTCCGAACTAGGGGCTGACGGTGGAGAATTTTGCTTCCCACCCACCACCCACTTCATAGCCATGGTTGAGGATTTGACCGACACACTTGACTATGACTCCAAGGACATCGACGCTATGGACGACGATGCCGGAGAAGAAGAGGCCCAGAACCCGCTGTTCACCGGACGCTGGACGGCCACTTCCTCGTATGATGTATAGATGGTGGATGCACCTAAGGAGAACAACGGCGATGGCAAGGAAGATCCAGCTGAGGATAAACCTTCTAAAATACAATCCAAGCACCGGCGTCAGCGATGCCGCTCTAAGTCACGCCGCAGTAGAGACAGCAACACCGGCACCGGAGAAGATAACACTCCAGAAGGTGTCGAAGATAACGAAGACCCCGTTGAAACAGCTAATGAACAAGATGAACGGTAAGATGGGCAGGTTAGCCCCGGCAAACAGGCCACACACGAACACTCAGAGGATGGAAGTTATCTTCCGCTCTCCGAGGATGAGGTGAACCTCAGCACCGACGATTTCATCGTGCTTTAGGAACATCTTGAGCAGGAACGCTTCAAGCGCCAGCTAATAGCCACGGCAAGGAGCCTGAAAAAGAAGCAGCGGCAGCTTCAAGCTGACCAAGATATGCTCAATGATAAATGGACCGTTGTCCTAGCAGTCGAAGAATACGGCCTCAAGCGCCCAACGAAAAGCTACCCAAAGCGCAAATTGCTACCTCAGTTTGACAAGGAGGCGCCGGAATACATAACACCATCGTAAAATGCGGCTGACCGACCACCACGTGGTCGGGACAAAATGGCAACTCATGTCAAACATCAGCCCGCCCCACCTCATCGCACAGGTGGAGGTTGTCGGCGTTCTAGGAACGGGGTCCCCAAACTTGCCTGCCTGCAGCCCACGGCATGGCTCTGCGGGTGGGCCCGTACGACCCATCTTCACCAACAAGCACTCAAGACCCTCGAGAGGGGCCAAGCCTCGCGAGGCAGGCGACACAAGACCTCCTCAGTTGCGCGCTCACCAGGCTGGCTTGCGAGGGGCAGAGAGTTCAAGGCAAGGCAAACCTCGCGAGGTTCTCGTGACGTGAGCCATGACAATCAAGATCAGGCGGGCGCCAGCGCGCACAGTGTCCTTATATCCCCTTTGGTGCTAAGGGAGCAAGCGCGGGAGCGGAGTATCGAGGCGTCAAGCAAAGGTTTCCATTATTGTGCAACAAGAACAAGACCAGCAGGACGGCAGGACGGATGTCACCGTGGAGCCCAAGACGGCGTCATCACCAGAGCCTTTGGTAGGCGAAGACTGCTTTTGTCAGGATAAGATGTACTAGTTGTCCCCTTTCAAATTGGCCATTGTAGGCTCCCTTCCCGCTCAATATTTGGGGAGAGGACCACGGCCACTATAAATAGGACTAGCCACCACCATAGCTAGGCATCTCGTTACAAGGCAACTGGCCCGGAGCTAGCTCATCCACACATCCACCAAGCACAAGAACACCTCTCCTCAGGAGGCTGTTCTTCCCCTTGTACTGTTCATCCTCATCCCAAGAGGCAGTCCACCACCACCACACTTGAGTAGGGTATTACACCACAACGGTGGCCCGAACCAATATAAATCTTGTGTCCTTTGTGTTGCGAGTTCATCGAGTTAGTCCGTGATATCTAGTGAAGCTAGGACGTGGATCGGTAGGGAGGAGATCTTCGCACGCACCCGAGTGTTCGAACCTTGAGGGTTTTGCCAGAACCCATGATCCGATAGAGGTAAATTAGCCCACGGCCATAGATATGACCTCCGACAAAACATAAACAATAAAGAAGGACATACCAGATCAATCTACGGATCGCGAGGATGTGCCTCGACACGTGACGACGGCCACCTGTTCGGACATGACAAACTTAGTCATGCGCGGGCTGAAAACCACAGACGGACTCCATCAGAGCTATGTCGCGATACAGCCCGATATAGAGGTGCCGCACACCCTCATTGCTTCACTAATGAGGTCATAGATCATGAATTCCCAGAAGGGTTCAAACTCGTGAATATAGAATCATACGAAGGAACCACAGACCCCCGCGGTATGGATCGAAGACTTCATTATCCACATTCATATGGCCCGCGGTGATGACCTCCACGCCATTAAATACCTCCCTTTAAAACTCAAGGGGCCAGCTTGGCATTGGCTCAACAGTCTGCCTGAAAATTCTATTGGCAGCTGGGAGGACTTGGAAGAGGACTTCCTCGATAACTTCCAAGGTACATATCTGTCGGATCATGGGTTCCGGCAAACCCTCAAGGTTCAAAAACCGGGGTGCACGTGAAGATCTCCTCCCTAACGATCCACGTCCTAGCCTTGCCAAATCTCAAGGACTAGCTCGACGAACTCGCAACATGAAAGACACAAGATTTATACTGGTTCGGGCCACCGTTGTGTTGTAATACCCTACTCCAGTGTGGTGGTGGTGGATTGCCTCTTGGGCTAAGGATGAACTGTACAAGGGGAAGAACAGCCTCCTGAGGAGAGGTGTTCTTGTGCTTGGTGGATGTGTGGATGAGCTAGGTCTAGACTAGTTGCCTCTTGGCGAGATCTTCTCTCTTGGCAAGATCTTTCCTCTTGGCAAGATCTTCTCTTCTTGGCGAGATCTCGTCTCCCTTGGCTATGGTGGTGGCTAGCTAGCCCTATTTATAAAGGCTCTGGTCCTCTCCCCAAATATTGAGCGGGAAGGGAGCCAACAACGGCCAATTCGAAAGGAGACAACTAGTACAACTTTTCCTGACAAAAGCAGTCTTCGCCTGCCAAAGGCTCTGGTGGTGATGCCGTCTTGGGCACCACAGGGACCTCCGTCCTACCATCCTACTGGTCTTGGTCTTGTTGCACCAATATGGAAACCTTTGCTTGACGCCTCGGTACTCCACGCCTACGCTTGCTCCCCTAACACCAAAGAGGAAACAAGGACACTGTTCGCGCTGGCGCCCACCTGATCTCGATCGTCATGGCTCACGTCACGAGAACCTCGCGAGGTTTGCCTTGCCTTGAACTCTCCGGCCCTCGCGAGCCAGCCTGATGAGGGGGCTCTCAAGGAGGTCTTGTGTCGTCCGCCTCACGAGGCCTGGCCCCTCGCGAGGGTCTTGGATGCTTGTTGGTGAATATGGGCCATACGGGCCCGCGCGCTGAGCCACGCCGTGGGCCGCAGGCAGGCAAGTCTGGGGACCCCCGTTCCCAAAACACCGACAATAGCCTCCGGGCCCAAGGCACGCTCAGGTTTGGCTTCGAGGCTAAGCCAAAGGGAAAGTGCGAAGTGCCGCAGGCCCCCTCATCCTGCGGCCTTGGTTGACACGTGGCAGTTGATTGGGCGTGGGCGTCTCCGCTTCCCCATGCTGCCTCGGTAACTGCCCAACTTGACAAGTCCCTGTGACATGCAAGGAAAACCATCATTACTTGTGATCGTGGGGGGCGCTGGTTGGCCTTCTCTTGCTATAAATGGGAGGGGTGGAGCCCCCGTCATCCATCTCTTCCCATTCCGTCTGCTTCTTCTCCTTCCTTGCTGCACTGCTTGCTAGTGCAGTCATGGCGCCGATTCTGAGGTTCTCGGCCGCGGAGAAGGGCAAGGCTCCTCTCAACGAGCCTGAGGTGCTCCCGCCGAAGAAGAGGAGGTCCCATCATCACGAGGTGCTCGTGAGGCTGGTGGTACGAAAGGCCGCCTCCTCGGTACCCGCTGCCCTTGTATGCTCACGTCGGTTGCTCCGGAGGGGGAACCGGCGAGCGTTGCCGCCCGTGCCAGAGCCGTGGTCGCCAGGCCGCGGTGGCGCACGCCGTCGCCCCAGGGGTCCATGCCGCGGACTCCTCACGCGAGTTTGTGTTGTGGGCGGCGATGCCCTCGAGCACTTGGATTCGCCTCCCGCAGAACTTCGCTGCCGAGATGCCGCTGAGGGGCCCTCTCGAGCTCTGGCTGCAGCACACCGACTGCAACGCCCCAGCGACCAGAGCGGAGCTCGAAGCCATCGCCTCCGGCAGGATCTTCATGACCTGGGGCTGGGCGATATTGCTCGAGTCTGCCGCACGGAGGGCGCCCTCGCGATCCACTTAGAGTATGACGGCGCCTCCGTGCTGCTCTTCAAGGTCTTCGACGAGGAAGGCCGCCGCCTAGGATGCTTCCCTGAAGGAGGTCGCCAGGATGGCGCTGCGGCGGGCGTTGGGCTTGCTCCTGGTGGTCCAGCGACTCTCCTGAGCTTGCGGAGTCTCCGGAGACGAGCGACGACAGCTACGTGCCCCCGAGCTCTCGCCGAGCCCGAAGCAAGGCTGCAGCGTCAGGCCTCTATCGCCGCTGATCTGGATGAGGTTGGCGCCGGCCTCTGGTGGCCCACTGTTGATGATGGCGTCATCTTCAGGGGCACGCGTAGTTAGGATTCTCTAAGTCCTCGCCTTTTGTTCCCTACGAGGAATCGAAACGAACCCCGTGGGGGTGTGTAAAGCATCTGTAATGTCTTCTGCTGATATTATCCTTCTTATGGATGTTTATGTGCGCATATCCTACGGAGGCCCGGCCTCCCCTTTCCAATCCCGCGGCAGCTGGGGGCTCTAGGCTGACAGGTCCCGGTCCCCAGGCAGGCTGCAGCCGTCACTGGTATGCCAGGTCGCGTGCCATGGTCAAGGCCAGGAGGTGAGCGGCCCAAGGTCCAGTAAGATCTCCTGAGGCGCAATGCTCAAGAGGTGCCCTTTTGCACGCAAGCAGCTTCCTTAGGATGGGAAAGGGAGGAAACGTTGCTGCAGCAGGGCTGCGGTGAATGAGGGTCTCGTGCCGTAGCGATTGGTGGGTTCCGAGTGTGAACTTATCTTGGTTGTCTGGAGTCCGTACTTCGACTCGCGCCGGACTTGTGCGTCGACAGATGTAGTGCAGCTGGGTTAGGCCCATGTGAGCCTCCCCCTCCTCCCTGTGCTCTCCTAAGTGCTCTGCGTCCTTATGTCTCAGTCCTCGAGCGAGCTCAGCCGCCACTAGTATGCTAGGTCACGATGCCGTGGTCAAGGCCAGGGGGTGAGGGCTGGAGAGCCAGTGAGAGCTGCTGAGACGCGATGCTCAGGAGCCCCGCTTTTAACGCGCAAGCGAATTGCACAAGAGAAGAGGGAGAGTCCGTGGTACCGCCCGCTGTTGTCCTTGGGAGGTTCTGCAGGTTAGTGTGAGGAAGGGCTCGAGCCACCATGGTGATTGCTGGTTCACCTCCGGTACGTGGGAGGGGACTCCCTACTGTGGAGAGCCCCCGGGGCGTGCACAGCCCTGCCCTGACACGTGGCTTGCATGGCAGGCCTAGACGAGGTGTGTCTGGGCACTCCTGAGCCAGCGTGGGACTCACGAGACCCTACCACAAGGCGGGTTGCGCCAGGTGTTGATTCTTGTTCCCTGTCTGGGTCTTGTGAGGTGGTCAGGCAACCTGCGTTGAATGAATCTCCTGAGGTTATCGTGTGAGAAGGCCAAGCACCACCGGCCCCAGGAGGTGACGTGAACAGGCCCGGCCCGCTAGACAGAGCTCAGCCGTTGGATTTATCAACGCTACAGGGACGGGCCCGAGCATAGATGCCATGCCTAACCCTCTCACGCGACGGGTCCTGAAGAAAGACGACCGGCGCGCGGCTCCCTCGGTGGGCGACAATCAAGCAGGTCATAATCATAGATGAATTAAGCATGGAAGGCAAACTAGCTCAGGTAAATGCATGAACGATACGCGCCACCGGTTCCGGCCCGAGCGGCTTGGGGATGATGCAGCCCGAGGGGCGCCCCCAGCAAGGTAAGCTAAAGACATGAAAAAGAAATGATACATGCCACAGGGACGGACCCACACAGCATGGGAATGATGCGGCCCACAGGGCACTCCCAGCTAAATGAACATGGAAAATGTCACCTGGTTCCGTTGATGAAGGGGTGTTGAGGCAGCTGAAGATACGCGGCGAAGGGGTTGATCCTCACGAGCTACCGGGGCCCTGAGCCTCGGGAGGCTCTAGGGGTCCAGGAGGTTCCTTGCAGGCCGTCTCCATCTCCGCCAGGACTGCGTGGTGCTTGGCCTCCTGAACCGCCATGACGCTCTGCAGGTTGTGCTGGAAGGTGGCAGCCACGCTCGGCAGGCCGAACGGCATGAAAACGTAGTTGTGAGGTGGACCTTCACAGCGTCCAACCCGCGAAGGCCAGAAGTGCTCCTGAGATGCTGCTCGGTTGAGCCCTGGTATGTCGATGTAGACACGCAGCTCACCACCCTCGCCTGGGTGGGGAGCAGCACCAGGTGGGCGGTGGTTGCCGCGTATTGCTCTTGCTTCCTGAAGCTCCTGAGATACCTTGGTGATGAACTCCTGAGCACCGGGCGCTCCTTGCCCAGTGTCCTCCTGAGGGAGACATGCTGCGAAACATGCCTCCTAGTGGTGCCCGAGCGCCTCCCTCGTGATGTTGGCAACGTTTGAGGCCCTCCAGAAAAGAGCCCCCGAGACCTGCCCGGGGAGGGCGCCGGGCGCGCCTTCCTATGCGACAGAGGGAGGTGCCCCAGGTGCAGGCGCTAATCCCGACGAGGTGCCACCCACGGCGCTGCCCTCCTGAGGTCCAGCATGGAGTAGCTGCTTCTTCTTCTTGGGGACGACCTCAGGGGGGTACCGAGCTGCATTGTTACCGGGGTCTTCGATTGACGCTGCTTGGAAGGCGCGCTCGAGGGAGCACACCGCATCTCTTTCTTCGTAGGGGACTGTGATGATCCCGCCGCTTCCTGGCATCTTGAGGACGTTGTAGCCATGGTGCGTCATGGCCATGAACTTGGCCAGGGCCAAATACCCGAGGATGGCATTGTATGGCAGGCGGATCTGGGCGACGTCGAAATCGATGATCTCGGTGCGGTAGTTGTCGCGCTGTCCAAAGGTGACAGGGAGGCGGACCTGCCCGATCGGAGTGGTGGAGCCGTCGGTCACTCCTGAGAATGGCTTGGTAGGCTGAAGCTGGTCATATGGCACTTGGAGATTGTCGAACATGTCGACAGACAGGACGTTGAGCCCTGCGCTGCCATCGATGAGAGTCTTGGTAACTTGCACGTTGCTAATGACTGGCGAACAGAGCATCGGGAGGACTCCGGCGGTTGCCGCGCACTTGAGCTGATCTGCTGAGCTGAACATGATAGCGTACTTGGACCACCTAAGTGGGCGCGTGGCCTCAAGCTTGGGGAGGACTGCATTCACCTCACGAGCGAACTGCTTGAAGATACGCTACATGGCTGGGGCTTGAGCTCTGCCCAAGATGCAGGCGATGGCACACGGCTCCTGGAAGCCCCCAGCTCCCTCGCCTTGATGGTGCTCATCATTCCTTCTTGGTGGTGGCGGAAGCGAAGGGAGACCGGCGTTGCCCCGAGGGCGATCCTCACAAGGCCAATCTCTCCAGGTGCCCTCGCGAGGCTGATCCTGCCAGCGATCCTCACGGGGCCAGTCGCGCCACTCTTGGAGCGGGCCACGGTCGTCCCAATGTCTGCCACCATGTCCTCCTCCTTGGTCGTATCCCTGGTCATTGCGCTCGGGGCGTCGACCGAAGCGTCCTTCACAAATGGCCCTGAGCTCTTGACAGTCGCTGGTGTTGTGGCTATTCAGGTTGTGGAAGGCGCAGAACGGCCGGCTGCTCTTGGATGACTCGGGCTGGTCCCTGCCACGCATTGTGTCCGGCTCCGCCGCGAGCACGGATGCTCCCTTGCGCTTCACGTCCTTGGCCTTGGCTTTATTCTCCTCCGGGTCAACAGCCGGGAGCTCGAGGAGGGAGAGGCGCCCCTCCATGGCTCTTGCGCACTTGGTCGCCAGGTTGAACAACTCCAGATATGTGCACAACTCCTCGTGGATGGCGAGTTCCTCCTTCATCTTGACATCGCGGACACCATCGGAGAATGCGGAGATGATGGCCTCGTCCATCACCTTGGGGATCTTCAGGCGAACGTTGTTGTAGCGCTGGATGTACTTCTGGAGGGTTTCTCCTGGTTGTTGCTTGACGCGGCGTAGGTCACCCGCAGCCGGTGGGTAGTCGCGAGTGCCCTGGAAGTTGGCAACGAAATGGTCGCGCATCTCGTTCCAGGAGGAGATCGAGCCTGGAGGCAGGTTCAGGAGCCAAGATCAGGCTCCATCCTTGAGAGCCATGGGGAACCAATTTGCCATGACTTTCTCATCGCCGTTGGCCGCCTTGATGCTCAGCTCATAGAGCTGCAAGAACTCCGCAGGGTCGGGGGTGCCGTCGTATCGAGGAGGTAGGTCCGGCTTGAACTTGCCTGGCCGAGCGACGCTACGCAGCTCAGGGGTGAAGGCGTGATAGCCTACCGTGGTTGCCGGGACTCTGCGCTAGTGGAGAACTTTTCCTTGAAGGGGTCTGCACACCGCCGCCACAGGCGGCACGCGGTCTTGGCATGGTGGTGTAGGAAGCGCAGGGGCGTTCTCCTACGACCGAGGGACTTCTTGGCAGCTTCTTTCTTCTTGCGCGGGCGCCGGACGTGGCAGGTAGCGCCGTGGGGCCGCGCGTCTAGGCGCCAAGACTCCATTTTGAGGCAGAAGTGGTGGAGGCGCTTCATGGGCTATGCCGCCCGGGGCCGGCGGAGGGCGAGGCAGCGAGGGGGACGGCGCGGGGGAGCCCCCTGCGGCACTGACAAGCTCGGAGATGCGGTCGAGCCAGTCCTTGTAGAGGTCGTCGATGGGGCGGTAGCGCAGGAGCTCACGCGCCATGCATAGAGCGGCCTACGCGTCCACGGGAGCGCGGCGAGCGTGGGATGGCGAGCCAGCCGGGGTCAGCAATGGAGTGGCGGTGCGGCCGTCTCGCCGCATGATACGTCTCCAACGTATCTATAATTTTTTATTGTTCCATGCTATTATATTATGAACCTTGGATGTTTTATATGCATTTATATGCTATTTTATATGATTTTTGGGACTAACCTATTAACCTAGAGCCTAGTGTAACCTTGGATGTTTTATATGCATTTATATGCTATTTTATATGATTTTTGGGACTAACCTATTAACCTAGAGCCTAGTGCCAGTTTCTGTTTTTTCCTTGTTTTAGAGTATCGCAGAAATGGAAAATCAAACGAAGTCCAATTGACCTGAAACTTCACGGAACTTATTTTTGGACCAGAAGAAGCCCACGGAGTATCGGACTTGGACCAGGAGAGTCCGGGGCTGCCCACGAGGGTGGGGGCGGCCCACCCCCTGGGCGCGCCCCCTGCCTCGTGCACATCCCCGAGATCCACCGACGTACTTCTTCCTCCTATATATACCCATATACCCTAAAAACTTCGGGGAACACAATAGATCGGGAGTTCCGCCACCAGAAGCCTCTGTAGCCACCAAAAACCAATCTAAACCCGTTTCGGCACCCTGCCGAGGGGAAATCCTTCTCCGGTGGCCATCTTCATCATCCCGGTGCTCTCCATGACGAGGAGGGAGTAGTTCTCCCTAAGGGCTGAGGGTATGTGCCAGTAGCTATGTGTTTGATCTCTCTCTCTCTCGTGTTCTTGAGGTGGTACGATCTTGATGTATCCCGAGCTTTGCTATTATAATTGGATCTTATGATGTTTCTCCCCCTCTACTCTCTTGTAATGGATTGAGTTTTCCCTTTGAAGTTATCTTATCGAATTGAGTCTTTAAGGCTTTGAGAACACTTTATGTATGTCTTGCGTGGGATACCCGTGGTGACAATGGGGTATTCTATTGATCCACTTGATGTATGTTTTGGTGATCAACTTGCGGGTTCTGCCCATGAACCTATGCATAGGGGTTGGCACACGTTTTTGTCTTAACTCTCTGATAGAAACTTTGGGGCACTCTTTGAGGTTCTATGTGTTGGTTGAATAGATGAATATGAGATTGTGTGATGCATATCGTATAATAATACCCACGAATACTTGAGGTGACATTGGAGTATCTAGGTGACATTAGGGTTTTGGTTGGTATGTGTCTTAAGGTGTTATTCTAGTACGAACTCTAGGGTTGTTTGTGACACTTATATGAATAGCCCAACAAATTGATTGGAAAGAATAACTTTGAGGTGGTTTTGTACCCTACCATAATCTCTTCGTTTGTTCTCCGCTATTAGTGGCTTTGGAGTGACTCTTCGTTGCATGTTGTGGGATAGTTATGTGATACAATTATGTTATTATTGTTGAGAGAACTTGCACTAGTGAAAGTATGAACCCTAGGCCTTGTTTCAATGCATTGCAATACCGTTTGTGCTCACTTTTATCATTAGTTACCTTGCTGTTTTTATATTTTCAGATTACAAAAACCATTATCTACTATCCATATACCACTTGTATCACCATCTCTTCGCCGAACTAGTGCACCTATACAATTTACCATTGTATTGGGTGTGTTGGGGACACAAGAGACTCTTTGTTATTTGGTTGCAGGGTTATTTGAGAGAGACCATCTTCATCCTATGCCTCCTGCGGATTGACAAACCTTAGGTCATCCACTTGAGGGAAATTTGCTACTGTCCTACAAACCTCTACACTTGGAGGCCCAACAACGTCTACAAGAAGAAGGTTGTGTAGTAGACATCAAGCTCTTTTCTGGCGCCGTTGCCGGGAGGTTAGCGCTTGAAGGTATATCTTTCGATCTGGCAATCGAATCTTTTTGTTTCTTGTTTTATCACTAGTTTAGTCTATAAAAGAAAACTACACAAAAATGGAATTACGGGTACCTCATATGCTTCATCTTTTTAATATCTATCATGAAAATAAGGATTCCGATAGTTGTACTCAAGTGCTAGAAGAAGAAATCTATAAAATGTTTGGCACTAAATCTTTGAATGATGAGCATTATTGCAATGTTGTTAGTATGAATTCTTTGAGTATCCATGATGCTAATGATATGCAAAGCCACAAGCTTGGGGATGCTAGGTTTGATGAAAATGATATTTTTAGTCCCCCAAGTTTTGATGCGCAAATTTATTATGATGAGAGCATGCCCGCTATCTATGATGATTATTGTGATGACTTGTATGCTATTAAGAATAATGATATCCATGAAACTTGTCATCATGATTTTAGTTTTCAATTGTATTATGCCTCACATGGTAATTGTTATGTTGAGTTTGCTCCCACTATTACTCATGAGAAGAAATTCGCTTATGTGGAGAGTAGTAAATTTTCTATGCTTGTAGATCATGAAAAGAATGCTTTAGGTGCTGGTTATATTGTTGAATTCATTCATGATGCTACTGAAAATTATTATGAGGGAGGAATATATGCTTGTAGGAATTGCAATAATATCAAGTTTCCTCTCTATGTGCTTAAAGTTTTGAAGTTATGCTTGTTTTACCTTCCTATGCTAGTTGATTATTGTTCCCACAAGTTGTTTGATCACAAAACCCCCTATGCATAGGAAGTGGGTTAGACTTAAATGTGCTAGTCATATTCTTCATGATGCTCTCGTTATGTTACAATTCTTATCCTTTATGTGAGCATCATTGAAATCATGATGCCTAGCTAGGGGCGTTAAACGATAGCGCTTGTTGGGAGGCAACCCAATATTATTCTTGTTACTTGATTTTAGTTCATGTTTAGTAATAAATAATTCATCTAGACTCTGTTTAGATGTGCTTTATGCTTTTAGTTAGTGTTTTTGCCAAGTAGAAGCTTTGGGAAGACTTGGGGAAAGTCTTGTTGATCTTGCTGTAAAAAACAGAAACTTTAGCGCTCACGAGAATTGCTGCCATTTTTTATTGGAGAGTGATATTTAGTTAATTCCTTTTTCAGATGATTAATAGATAAATCCCGCAAGTACAGAAATTTATATTAGAATTTTTGGTGTTCCATACGTTTGCGTTAGTTACAGATTACTACAGACTGTTTTGTTTTTGACAGATTCTATTTTTTGTGTGTTGTTTGCTTATTTTAATGAATCTATGGCTAGTAAAAGAGTTTATAAACCATATAGAAGTTGGAATGCAGTAGGTTTAACACCAATATAAATAAAGAATGAGTTCATTACAGTACCTTGAAGTGGTATTTTGTTTTCTTATACTAACGGAGCTTACGAGTTTTCTGTTAAGTTTTGTGTTGTGAAGTTTTCTAGTTTTGGGTAAAGATTCAATGGACTATGGAATAAGAAGTGGCAAGAGCCTAAGCTTGGGGATTCCCAAGGCACCCCAAGGTAATATTCAAGGACAACCAATAGCCTAAGCTTGGGGATGCCCCGGATGGCATCCCCTCTTTCGGCTTCGTTCATTGGTAACTTTACTTGGAGCTATATTTTTATTCGCCATATGATATGTGTTTTGCTTGGAGCGTCATTTTATTTTATTTTGTTTTTCTTGATATTTGAATAAAGTATAAATATCTGATATTATTAAATGTTAGAGAGTTTTCACATAGTTGCATAATTATTCGACTACTCATTGATCTTCACTTATATCTTTCGGAGTAGTTTGTCGTTGCTCTAGTGCTTCACTTATATCTTTCTAGAGCACGGTGCTGGTTTTATATTGAAGAAATTAATGAACTCTCATGCTTCACTTATATCATTTTGAGAGTCTTTAGAACAGCATGGTAGTTTGCTTTGGTTATGAAACTAGGCCTAATATGATGGGCATCCAAGAGGGATATAATAAAAACTTTCATATAGAGTGCATTGAATACTAAGAGAAATTTGATACTTGATGATTGTTTTGAGATATGAAGATGGTTATATTAGAGTCATGCTAGTTGAATAGTTGTGAATTTGAGAGATACTTGTGTTAAAGTTTGTGATTCCCGTAGCATGCATGTATGGTGAACCGTTATGTGAGGAAGTCGGAGCGTGATTTATTTATTGATTGTGTTCCTTATGAGTGGCGGTCAAGGACGAGCGATGGTCTTTTCCTACCAATCTATCCCCCTAGGAGCATGCACGTAGTACTTTGTTTCGATAACTAATAGATTTTTACAATAAGTATGTGAGTTCTTTATGACTAATGTTGAGTCCATGGATTATACGCACTCTCACCCTTCCACCATTGCTAGCCTCTCTTATACCGCGCACTTTTCGCCGGTATCATACACCCACCTTCCTCAAAACAGCCACCATATCTACCTATCATGGCATTTCCATAGCCATTCCAAGATATATTGCCATGCAACTTTCCACCGTTCCGTTTACTATGACACACTCCATCATTGTCATATTGCTTTGCATGATCATGAAGTTGACATTGTATTTATGGAAAAGCCACCGTTCATAATTCTTTCATACATGTCACTCATGCATCATTGCACATCCTTCTTTCATACATGTCACTCATGCATCATTGCACATCCCGGTACACTGCCGGAGGCATTCATATAGAGTCATACTTTGTTCTAAGTATTGAGTTGTAAT
This sequence comes from Triticum aestivum, assembly GCF_018294505.1. Lineage (NCBI taxonomy): Eukaryota > Viridiplantae > Streptophyta > Magnoliopsida > Poales > Poaceae > Triticum > Triticum aestivum. The sequence continues at coordinate 511,497,321 of NC_057800.1, read as the reverse complement.
TCTTGAGTTGTAAGTTAATAAACGTGTGATGATCATTGTTATTAGAGCATTGTCCTAGTGAGGAAAGGATGATGGAGACCATGATTCCCCCATAAGCCGGGATGAGACTCCGGATGAAAAAGAGAGAGAAAAAGAGGCCATAAAAAGGGAGAAAAGGCCCAAATAAAATAAAAAATATATAAAAATATAAAAATATAAAAAATGAGAGAAAAGAGAGAGAAGGGGCAATGCTACTATCCTTTTACCACACTTGTGCTTCAAAGTAGCACCATGATCTTCATGATAGAGAGTCTCCTATGTTTTCACTTTCATATACTAGTGGGAATCTTTCATTATAGAACTTGTCTTGAATGTTCCAATGATGGGCTTCCTCAAAATGCCCTAGGTCTTCGTGAGCAAGCGAGTTGGATGCACAGCCGCTAGTTTCTTTTGTTGAGCTTTCATACATTTATAGCTCTAGTGCATCCGTTGCATGGCAATCCCTACTCACTCACATTGATATCTATTGATGGGCATCTCCATAGCCCGTTGATACGCCTAGTTGGTGTGAGACTATCTTCTCCCTTTTTGTCTTCTCCACAACCACCATTCTATTCTACCTATAGTGCTATGTCCATGGCTCACGCTCATGTATTGCATGAAGATTGAAAAAGTTTGAGAACATGAAAAGTATGAAACAATAGCTTGGCTTGTCATCGGTGTTGTGCATGATTTAAATATTTTGTGTGGTGAAGATAGAGCATAGCCAGACTATATGATTTTGTAGGGATAGCTTTCTTTGGCCATGTTATTTTGAGAAGACATGATTACTTGGTTAGTATGCTTGAAGTATTATTATTTTTATGTCAATATTAAACTTTTGTATTGAATCTTATGGATTTGAATATTCTTGCCACAATAAAGAGAACTACATGGATAAATATGTTAGGTAGCATTCCACATCAAAAAATCTATTTTTATCATTTACCTACTCGAGGACGAGCAGGAATTAAGCTTGGGGATGCTGATACGTCTCCAACGTATCTATAATTTTTTATTGTTCCATGTTATTATATTATCAATCTTTGATGTTTTATATGCATTTATATGCTATTTTATATGACTTTTGGGACTAACCTATTAACCTAGAGCCCAGTGCTACTTTATGTTTTTTCCTTGTTTTAGACTATCGCAGAAAAGGAAAATCAAACGGAGTCTAATTGACCTGAAACTTCACGAAACTTATTTTTGGACCAGAAGAAGCCCACGGAGTATCGGAGTTGGACCAAGAGAGTACCGGGCTGCCCATGAGGGTGTGGGCAGCCCACCCCCGGGCGCGCCCCCTGCCTCGTGGACAGCCCGGAGATCCACCGACGTACTTCTTCCTCCTATACATACCCATATACCCTAAAAACTATGGGGAACATAATAGATCAGGAGTTCCGCCGCCAGAAGCCTCCGTAGCCACCAAAAACCAATCTAAACCCGTTCTGGCACCCTGCCGGAGGTGAAATCCTTCTCCGGTGGCCATCTTCATCATCCCAGTGCTCTCCATGATGACGAGGGAGTAGTTCTCCCTAAGGGCTGAGGGTATGTGCCAACAGCTATGTGTTTGATCTCTCTCTCTCTCTCTCTCGTGTTCTTGAGGTGGTACGATCTTGATGTATCGCGAGCTTTGCTATTATAGTTGGATCTTATGATGTTTCTCCCCCTCTACTCTCTTGTAATGGATTGAGTTTTCCCTTTGAAGTTATCTTATCAGATTGAGTCTTTAAGGATTTGAGAACACTTGATGTATGTCTTGCGTGGGATACCCGTGGTTACAATGGGGTATTCTATTGATCCACTTCATGTATGTTTTGGTGATCAACTTGCGGGTTCCGCCCATGAACCTATGCGTAGGGGTTGGCACACGTTTTCGTCTTGACTCTCCGGTAGAAACTTTGGGGCACTCTGTGAGGTTCTATGTGTTGGTTGAATAGATGAATCTGAGATTGTGTGATGCATATCGTATAATCATACCCACGGATACTTGAGGTGACATTGGAGTATCTAGGTGACATTAGGGTTTTGGTTGATTTGTGTCTTAATGTGTTATTCTAGTATGAACTCTAGGGCTGTTTGTGACACTTATAGGAATAGTCCAATGGATTGATTGGAAAGAATAACTTTGAGGTGGTTTCGTACCCTACCATAATCTCTTCGTTTGTTCTCCGCTATTAGTGGCTTTGGAGTGACTCTTCGTTGCATGTTGAGGGATAGTTATGTGATCCAATTATGTTATTATTGATGAGAGAACTTGCACTAGTGAAAGTATGAACCCTAGGCCTTGTTTCAACGCATTGCAATACCGTTTGTGCTCACTTTTATCATTAGTTACATTGCTGCTTTATATTTTCAGGTTACAAAAACCATTATCTACTATCCATATACCACTTGTATCACCATCTCTTTTCCGAACTAGTGCACCTATACCCTACTAGTAGGGTATACCATTCTATTGGGTGTGTTGGGGACACAAGATACTCTTTGTTATTTGGTTGCAGGGTTGTTTGAGAGAGACCATCTTCATCCTACGCCTCCTGTGGATCGATAAACCTTAGGTCATCCACTTGAGGGAAATTTGCTACTGTCCTACAAACCTCTTCCCTTGGCGGCCCAAAAACATCTACAAGAAGAAGGTTGTATAGTAGACATCACCGCACCGAGGGGTGCAGCGAGGATGCTTGCTACTCGTTCCCCGCCGGGCCGGTGGCGGCGTTGACGGTAGGCGACAGAGAACGACGAGGTGGCCTACCGACGGGAGCCGTCTGAGCAACATGGGCGGCGAGGGCAGCCCTGCGCTCAGCGCGAGCGCGGCGAGCGTCCAACATGGAGACGATGGAGCAACGGGACGCGGAGCAACGGAAAAGCTTCAGCGCACCCCTACCTGGCGTGCCAAATGTCGAACCACGGGTTGCGGCAAACCCTCAAGGTTCAAACACTGGGGTGCACGCGAAGATCTCCTCCCTACGGATCCACGTCCTAGCCTTGCCAAATCTCAAGGACTAGCTCGACGAACTCGCAACATGAAAGACACAAGATGTATACTGGTTCGGGCCACCATTGTGGTGTAATACACTACTCCAATGTGGTGGTGGTGGATTGCCTCTTGGGCTAAGGATGAACAGTACGAGGGGAAGAACAGCCTCCTGAGGAGAGGTGTTCTTGCGCTTGGTGGATGTGTGGATGAGCTAGGTCTAGACTAGTTGCCTCTTTGCGAGATCTTCTCTCTTGGCGAGATCTTTCCTCTTGGGAGGATCTTCTCTTCTTGGCGAGATCTCATCTCCCTTAGCTATGGTGGTGGCTAGCCCTATTTATAAAGGCCCTGGTCCAATCCCCAAATATTGAGTGGGAAGGGAGCCAACAATGGCCAATTCGAAAGGGGGCATCTAGTACAGCTTATCCTGACAAAAGCTGTCTTCGCTTGCCAAAGGCTCTCGTGGTGATTGTCGGTGTCAAAGCCGGTGGATCTCATGTAGGAGGTCCCGAACTGTGCGTCTAGGATCGATGGTAACAGGAGGCAGGGGACACAATGTTTGCCCAGGTTCGGGCCCTCTCTATGGAGGTAATACCCTACGTCCTGCTTGATTGATATTGATGAATATGGGTGTTACAAGAGTTGATCTACCACGAGATCGTGATGGCTAAACCCTAGAAGCCTAGCCTATATGACTATGGTAGTGAATGTGTCCTTTTCGGACTATCCCTTTCGGTTTATATAGACACCGAGGGGATCTAGGGTTTAAATAGAGTCGGTTACATAAGAAGGAATCTTCATAGTCGGTCGCCAAGCTTGCCTTCCATGCCAAGGAGAGTCCAATCCGGACTCAGGTGTAGTCGACGGCCTTCATGTCTTCACAGCCCATCAGTCCAGCCCAATAGAAAACAGGCTGGACGCCCGAGGACCCCTTTGTCTGGGACTCCCTCAGTAGCCCATGAACCTGGCTTAAATGACGAGGAGTTCGGCACGCAGATTGTCTTCGACATTGCAAGGCGGGTTCCCTTTTATCCGATCTTCAAAATTGTCTTCGGATGCGATGATAGTATCCGGACCTGTATGCATAACCGTAGGGGATACAATATTTCATGGGTTCAACCCACTGACTGCTTTTTGGTAATATAAGACCACGTCTGGCCTTTACTTGCGAATTGTTTTAGCCGGCCCATCGCCCCACGTCCCAGGACATGCCATTATTGGCATATTTATCCAAACGGAGATCGTGCCTCCCTTTCTAAGGGATTCCTGTCGACCCAAACATGGGTAACCCAACCATTTCTTGGGCACAATTCCTTGGAAACAAGGAAGTTCTTGAGGCCCGAGGGGAGACGATTGATATTTGAAGCCTTTATATAGGGGTACAGACCCGTCTTTTTCTTACATGCTTGCCTCTTCCTCAACTCCTGCTACCCCGAGCTCCAACTCTCGGGCTTCCATCGCCACCAGCCCCAACCATGTCCGGATCTAGCCATGAAGGCCGGTGGATAGCCTCTTCTGTCACGGAGGAAGACATTGCAAAGCTTCGGGCAGCGCGGTACCTGACTGCCGAAATCCATCATCGGCTTCCCGCCGAGGGGCAGGTCATTCCCACCCCCAGATCCGGCGAGAGGGTCGTGTTCGTGTCCCACTTCCTCCACGGGTTGGGATTTGCACATAACCCCTTCGTCCGAGGGCTCATGTATTATTACGGGCTAGACTTCCATGATTTGGCCCCGGACTCTTTTCTTCTCATATCGACGTTTATCATCACGTGTGAAGCCCTCCTCCGAACTCCTCCGCACTTCGGCTTGTGGCTCAAGACCTTCAATGTGAAGCCGCAAGTGGTAGAGGGCGAGCAGGCCGAGTGCGGCGGCGCTGCAGTAAGCAAGCTTGCTAGCGCCGTTTGACTGAAAGGATCCTTCGCCAAATCTTCCGATCTGTGGCAGCAGGGGTGGTTCTATATCTCCGAGCCCCGCAGCTCCAAGTGGGCGACCACGGCCGTATTTTGACCCAGCCCTCCAACTCAACTTGCATCGTGGATTAATAAGGGGCTAGATTGGGGATCAACGAATGATGTGCAAACTCTGCAAAGTCGCATTCGGAACCTCATTGAGAGGGACATCAACATAGCCAATGTCATTGAGGGAGTCCTGGATTAGGGGTTCTCCGGACAGCCGGACTATATCCTTTGGCCGGACTGCTGGACTATGAAGATACAAGATTGAAGAATTTGTCCCGTGTCCGGATGGGACTCTCCTTGGCGTGGAAGGCAAGCTAGGCAATACGGATGTGTAGATCTCCTCCCTTGTAACCGACTTGGTGTAACCCTAGCCCCCTCCGGTGTCTATATAAACCGGAGGGTTTAGTCCGTAGGACAACATACAATCATACCATAGGCTAGCTTCTAAGGTTTAGCCTCTATGATCTTGTGGTAGATCAACTCTTGTAATACTCATATCATCAAGAACAATCAAGCAGGACATAGGGTATTACCTCCTTCAAGAGAGCCCGAACCTGGGTAAACATCATGTCCCCTACCTTCTGTTACCATCTGCCTTAGACGCACAGTTCGGGACTCCCTACCCGAGATCCGCCGGTTTTGACACCGACATTGGTGCTTTCATTGAGAGCTCCACTGTTCCATCGCCGTAAGGCTCGATGGCTCCTTCGATCATCGGTAATGATGCGGTCCAGGGTAAGGTTTTCCTCCCCGGACAGATCTTTGTATTCGGCGGCTTCGCACTGCGGGCCAATTCGCTTGGCCATCTGGAGTAGATCGAGAGCTACGCCCCTGGCCATCAGGTCAAGTTCGGAAACTTAAACTACACTGCCGACATCCGCGGAGACTTGATCTTCGACGGATTCGAGCCCATGTCAGGTGCGCCGCACAGTCACGACGAGCATGACGTAACTCTAGCGCCGGACAGTGTTCGGGAGATCGCATCTGCAACTACTCCGGCCGTCAATTCGGAGCAAATTGCTCCATCCGAGAGTGGAGGGATAGACCCCGCCATGGAGGCTGCACTCTCAGTGGCGATAGATCCGGATACTGACTTCACCCCTTACGAAAGTCATGTTGCCGAACCACTGGATTCATCTCCGTCCACAGACTCCAAGCCACCTGCATCCGTGCCTATCGAATCCAACTGGGCGCCGATCATGGAATTCACCTCCGCGGATATCTTTCAGCACTCGCCTTTCGGCGATGTGCTAAATTCATTAAGGTCTCTCTCCCTGTCAGGAGAACCTTGGCCGAACTATGTCCGGCTAGAATGGGATGCGGACGACGAAGAAATTCTTTGCCCACCCACCACCCACTTAGTAGCCACTGTCGACGATTTAACCAACATGCTCGACTTCGACTCCGAAGACATCGATGGTATGGACGACGATGCAGGAGAGGAACAGGAACCACCGCCCACAGGGCGCTGGAACGCCACCTCATCACATGACATATACATGGTGGATACACCCAAAGAAGTCAGTGGCGAAGAGACAGCAGAGGATGGCCCCTCCAAGAAGCATTCCAAGCACCGACGTCAGCGGCGCCGCCCTAAGTCCCGCCATAGCAAAAACAGCGATAACAGCGCAAGAAAAATAACACTCCAGTCGACTCCATAGGAAATGACAACCACATCGCCCCGGCAGCAGAGCATGACGAAGCTGCAAGCGGCAAACATAGTACAGATCCGATGTCCGAACACGGCGACACCAAGGATAAACCTCATCAAACCCCCTCTTGGGAGGAAAATAGTCTGGACGAAGATGCACACATCATCCCAGAAACGCACTTGGAGCAAGACAACCTCCGTAGAAGGCTTATTTCCACAACGAGGAGTCTGAAGAAGTAGAAGCAAAGGCTTAAGGCCGCACACAATACGCTCAACAGCAGGTGGAACAAAGTGCTCGACAACACAGAAAAGTATAGTGGAATTTACAACACAAAGAGCTATCCAAAGCACAAGCTACTACCTGAATTCGACGATGAGGCCTTAGAGCCCACACAGCCGAAAAATGAAACGGCCAACTGACCGGATCAACCACCTTGTGACCGTGATAGAGCGGCTAACAAGGTCACACATAAGTCAACACACGATCTACATGAGGACTTGTGCCAAAAATCCGGTACGACCAGATCCATCTATGGATCTAGGAAGCGCGCTCCGGTACAAAATCAAAACCAAATACTACAACCGTCCGAACACCATGGTACATCCAAATACAGGGGTGCCGCACACCCCCTTTGTTTCACCGATGAGGTGCTGGATCACGAATTCCCAGAAGGATTCAAACCAGTGAACATACAGGCGTACGACGGGACCACAAACCTTGGGGTCTGGATTGAGGACTTTATCCTCCATATCCATATGGCTCGCGGAGACGATCTCCATGCCATCAAATACTTACCCCTCAAGCTTAAACGGCCAGCTCGGCACTAGCTAAAAAGCCTCCCCGAAAACGTAATTGGAAGTTGGGAGGAGCTCGAGGATGCTTTTCGGGCTAATTTTCAAGGGACCTATGTCCGACCTCCGGATGCAGACGATTTAAGTCATATAATTCAACAGCCCGGAGAGTCAGCCCGAAAGCTTTGGAACAGGTTTCTCACTAAGAAGAACCAAATCATAGATTGTCCAGACGCCGAAGCCTTAGCAGCTTTCAAACACAGCGTCGGAGATGAATGGCTCGCCAGACACTTCGGCCAAGAAAAATCGAGAACAATGGCAGCCCTGACAAGCCTCATGACCCGCTTTTGCACGGGCGAAGATAGCTGGTTATCCCGTAGTAGCACCAGCGACCCAAGCACATCCGAAGTAAGGGATGGCAATGGAAAATGACGACACAATAAAAACAAGCGTCAAAATAAAGAAGATAGCCCAGATATTACGGTGGTAAACTTCGGATTCAGGGGCTCTTGACCTGGTCAGCGGAAAAAACCTTTCAAAGGCAGCAGAGAGGGACCTTCTGGCCTAAACAGGATTCTTGACAAACTATGTCAGATTCATGGCACCCCCGATAAACCTGCAAACCACACCCACGGAGAATGCTGGGTCTTCAAGCAGGCCGGTAAGCTAAATGCCAAACACAAAGGGGGGAGGCACCAAGCGAAGACGAGGATGAACCTCACCAGCAAAGCACTGGAGGACAGAAAAAATTCCCACGAGAGGTTAAAACAGTAAACATGATCCATGTGACGAAGAGGAGAAGCAAATATGCACTCAAGAGACACGGGCTATATAGCCCGTCACCCCTGGGTCCAACCCCTGGTTGGCCTACCCGATCACTTTTGATCGCAGGGATCACGCGAGAAGCATCCGGCACGAAGGATTGGCTGCCTTGGTGTTAGACCCAATAATACATGGATACCATCTCACACGAGTCCTTATGGACGGCGACAGTAGTCTAAATCTATTATATTAGGACACAGTCCGCAAAATGGGGATAGACCCGACACAAATAAGCCACAGTAATACTGCGTTCAAGGGAGTAATACCAGTCCTAGAGGCCCGCTGTACGGGCTCTCTATTACTAGAGGTTGTATTCGGCTCTCCCGACAACTCCTGAAGCGAAAGGTTAACTTTCTACATCGCTCCATTCCGAAGTGGCTATCAAGCACTACTCAGAACAGCGGCTTTCGCTCGTTTTAATGCAATACCGCACTACGCTTCTCTCAAGCTTAATATGCCTGGTCCACGGAGCACCATCACAGTTAGTGGAAACACTGAGCGTTCTCTAAGCGCGGAAGAATGTGCAGCGGCTTTAACAGCCGAACACTAGACGGCCTCACCAACTAGAAAAAGTGACAGGTCGTCAAGACCACAGACACGGTTAGACGAGTCCGGCGCATCACCACATACACATGAGATTGGTTTGATGGCCAAACCCTCATAAGATGGTACTAGGGGCTTCCCGCGTGTAATCTGGGCTAGCCCAGCTCAAACTTGACTTATCTTGAATTTTCATAACCAATTTTCTTGCACGGCAACTTTCACCTAAGTTCTTCTCTTTTACAGATGATAATCGTGCTACACCCATCCAGGACACGGCACAACGGAGACACAGGTGCAGACGTGCAGCAGGGACCCGCTCAAAGGTTTCTTTTCAGATTAAGACCCTGCGTAAACCTTTTTTACTGTATCTTGTTGTTCACATCCTCCGGATACTCAATACAACCGAGAAGGATGCTGACATCATTGGCATGTGGCCACGTCAGGATATTGCACGTACCTGGACACTCGGGGTTTTATTAAGGGCATTGTTCAGCCCAACATATGTTATAAAGACCGAATACCTTAGGGAGTGTTCGGCGTCGCGAGTTTGGCCCTATATGCATCAACTCCGAATCATGCCTTTGGTCAAATGTTGGGTTTGCACGGCTCCCATGTGTTTGGTACCATATGTTCCGCTATATCGGCTAAGGTAGCACTGGGAGAACTACTGCGATTGTGCCCTGGTTCATCCGGATGAGCACCTCAATAAAGAAAGCCGAAAACTGACTGTCATGATGTAGCGCGAGACTGGTCAACCACTTGATGACTCAGCGGAATCTTCGGGATTCCTCCGCATTAACGAAGGGCCATTTCCCGGTCATGTACGTACATGCCCTGTGTTCGGACGAGAGCAGAAGTACCATGGGCTATATAGTAGCCCCACCATCAAACTCCTATGGGTAAGTGAAAGTGTTAAAGCAATATAGTCTGATTGCCTCGTTCGCTGCGCTACCACCTCCTCCATGGACCAAGACGTTGGATCAAGTGTGAATACACGTTCTCTGCGAACACCCCCGCATTATATGCGTGGAGGCGGAAGCTGACGACTGCAAACTTTTAGGTTATATACATATATACATAAACGGCCGCATAGGAAGCATCATAATACTTTCAGGCAAAAGTATAAACACAGCCTTTACAATTCAATAAAACATTGTTTTTACATTGGGAGTACATGTCACTAGAACATAATATTCTTTGAGCACTGAGCCTCTATCGAACGAGCGCCTTCAAGGACTTCTTCAAAGTAGTGCTCGGCTGCCACTCGGCCCACGGCCGAACCCTGTGTTGCAACAGTGGTGGCCTCCATCTCTGCCCAGTATGTCTTGACATGGGCAAAGGCCATCCGCGCACCCTCTATACATGCCAACCTCTTCATAGCGTCGATGTGCGGCACAACACCAAGGAATTGTTGCACTAAACTAAAGTAGCTATCCGGCTTTGGCCCTCCCGGCCACAGATGATCCACAACAGACCTCATAGCAAGTCCGGACAACCTGTGGAGCTCGGTCCACTCGTACATTCGCTCATTCAGCAGCAGCGGACGCACTGGAGCATGGAATTGTGACCAGAACAACTTTTCCACTTCACAATTTTTTTGATCCTTGAAGTATTCGGCTGCATCAGCAGTGATTGCTGCCAAATCCATGTAGGCGTTCGCAGAACTCCATAGTTGATCAAGAGTAGCATACTTCAGATCTCCGAACTTAGTCCGCAACAAGAAGGGCTTCCCAGCGACGATATCTGCAACAAGAAGGGCAGCTCCCCCTTCGTCGCTCTGATTTTGGAGCAGGCTTCCTTGGCTGCTACCATGGCCTTCTCTAGGTCCGTCGCCTTCGCTCGGCTTTCCTTTTCAAGAAGCTGGTAACAGTCAGCGGCATCCTTCAAATCAACGGCCATCTTGGCCATTCTTTCCTTGCTATGGCAATGTGCAGCCTGTTCGGCCCTCAGCTCTTCGACCGCCTTTAGGGCGGCTGCATCGCTATTCCTTGCTTGTTCCTTGGCTCAGGCAAGCTCCGCGCGAAGGGACTCCACGGTGGCAGCTCCATCTGCAGTCACAACATATTAAAGATATTGGCATCATGCTCCTCTTACTATGTGTTGATCACCGGAGAAATCACTTACCCTGTGCCTCGTCAAGCCGCTTGTTGACAAGCACGATGTCGGCATCTGCTGCATCAAGTTGCCGCTTTAGCTCGGCAAACCCATCAGTCCGGCTGGCCACCGGAGCTTCAGCCACCTGCACATAAAGGCGGTCCGGTTATTACCTGGGACTATGATCCTCTGTTTGCCGCCTTTTTCGACGGCAACCAGAGTCTCAGGGGCTACTATCTGCATAGGGCACACCTAACGTGTGTGGTACTATCAAAAACACACACTATTTCACCTACCTCAAAGCCTCGCAGCAGACTCATAAAAGCTTCATGCAATCGGCTTTCAGCGGATGAAATCCTTTCAACTACCATACCCATTAGAGTACGATGTGCTTCTGAGATGGCCGCTTGCTCCAGAAGATCCTTCAGTGCGTCTGACCGCATACTGTACGGTTCCGGACTCTTTCTGTTGCTCTCTTTAGGAGCCGAATACTAAGGACTCCGGGTGGCCAAGGGATTACCCTCTGGCCTTGAAGGATCAGGAGAAACCCTCTATGACGACACTTCAGGGTTGCCCACCTCATGAGGCGGGGTGGCAGGGGGAGGTGTTTCGCTCTCCATCATCTCCGAAAGAAGATCCCCCGAAGACGAACTCTGTCGAGAAGGGCTACGATCCGAACTACAAGATATACGCTTCGGTTATTATCTTCAGAAGTAAGGTAGGATATTTTCACTACTAATTACTTTTTGATTACTTACAACTCGGTAGAGAGCTGATTCCCTTGCGGACACTGTGCGGCAAGAGTACCTCCCAAGGCAGGACCCTCTGGCGAAGATTTCTTCCCCCGTTTGGAAACCTTTGTTTCCGGATCTTCAGAGGTGGTCCTCTTCCTTCCTTGGGAGAGGGAATGTCAGATTCTTCTCCCTGGTTATCCTCCTTCACGGAGGCGCCCATTCCCCTGGTTGGGGCGAGTAGCGAGTGAGGCTCGCTATCGGCCTCTCTATTCCCCCCTTTATCTTCCTTCAAGGGCACCTGATAAGACGCCGGCTCCAGCATTCTGTCTAGTACTGGATTGGCCAAGCCCTCGAGAAGGGGGAGCGAACACCTGATCATCTTCGCCTTTGTTATCCAGTCCTGTTCAAAGAGCGACTTTTCAGAATGATGTTATGATAAATAAGAGAAATAGTGTGTTCGTCCATGGGATTACTTACTTGGGTATCCGGGCGATTACAGCTCAGACCCGCATCCTCAGTGGTGTCCGGACACTTTATTTGTGGTCCGAAGAACAACTTGTACATCTCCTCGAGTGCCATGTCGAAGAAGTGATGAATGATTCGCGGTCCCTCCGGGTTGAACTCGCACAAACGGAGAGGTCTACATTTGCAAGGCGGGACCTAGCGAACTAGCATGGCCTGCATCACCATGGCCAGGTTGACGTCTCTCTCAATGAGATCTCGGATGGGACTCTGCAATATCGGAACATCCTTTACTGGACCCCAGTTTAGCCCCTCGCTGATCCATGTCATCAGTTGTGGTGGGGGGCCTGAGTGAAAGGCAGGGGCGGCTACCCACTTGGAACTCTGGGGGGCTGTGATATAAAACCACTCCCGCTGCCACAAACTGGACACCTCTGGGAAGGAACCCTCTGGCCATGGAGCATCAGCGCTTTTGCTTATTACGACACCTCTGCACTCTGCGTGCCGCCCTTCGATCATCTTCGGCTTCACAGTGAAGGTCTTGAGCCACAGGCCGAAGTGAGGGGTAATGCGGAGGAAGGCCTCACATACGACGATGAACGACGAGATGTGAAGGAGGGAATCCGGGGCCAGATCATGGAAATCCAGCCCATAATAGAACATGAGCCCCCTAACAAAGGGGTCCAGAGCGAGGCCTAGCCCTCGGAGGAAGTGAGAGACGAACACAACACTCTCGTTGGATTCAGGAGTGGGGATGACCTGCCCTCGGGCGGGCAGCCTATGCAAGATTTTGGCGGTCAGATACCTGGCCTCTCTCAGCTTCTTGATTCCCTCCTCTGTGACAGAGGAAGGCATCCACCGAACCTGGAGGTTGGATCCGGACATGGTTGAAGGTCCGAAGCGCCTGACCTAAGCCTTGGGTGTTGGAACTCGAGGCAGGGGAAGGATTCGATTAAGCACGAGAGGAAGAAAGGACAGGCCTTGGCCTCTTTATAAAGAGGATGAATATCAAGCGTCCTCCTCGCGGCCATTTTAGACTTGCCTAAAATCGAGGAGTCATACCAACGGGTACAAGTGGGTTACCCACGTCCGTATTGATGAGAATCCCGTAATAAGGGGGACACGATCTCTACCTCGGCAAGACGTGTCGAGAAAACCGCCTCGCAATATGTGTAGTGCTGGTTGGGAAAAACGGCTCGGATAATGACCGGGCGATGACGTGACGTCGTGCTGTCAGAACACGTGAGCAGATTAGATTTGTGGAAATATTATTCTCACTATGGTGGTATGTGGAAATTATTTTGCAGAGCCGGACACTATCCTTGTGTTTAGAATCTTCTATGGAGTATTCGGAGGAGGAACCCGCCTTGCAATGCCGAAGACAAAACTACGTGCCGGACTCATCATCACTGAAGCCTGGTTCAGGGGCTACTAAGGGGGTCCTGGATTAGGGGGTCTCCAGACAGCCAGACTATATCCTTTGGCCGGACTGTTGGACTATGAAGATACAAGATTGAAGACTTCGTACCATGTCCGGATGGGACTGTCCTTGGCATGGAAGGCAAGCTAGGCAATACAGATGTGTAGATCTCCTCCCTTGTAACTGACTCTGTGTAACCCTAGCCCCCTCCGGTGTCTATATAAGCCGGAGGGTTTAGTCCGTAGGACAACATACAATCATACCATAGGCTAGCTTCTAGGGTTTAGCCTCTACGATCTCGTGATAGATCAACTCTTGTAATACTCATATCATCAAGAACAAACAAGCAGGATGTAGGGTATTACCTCCTTCAAGAGGGCCCGAACCTGGGTAAACATCGTGTCCCCTGCCTCCTGTTACCATCCACCTTAGACGCACAGTTCAGGACCCCCTACCCGAGATCCGCCGATTTGACACCTACAGTCGTTCATATAATGCTAGTTCGTCGGACCCTGTCGTGCCAGCGATGGCCTCTCCGCCTATGGGAGTTCAATCCAGAAGGGCCGCAGACTCTTCAGATCTTCTTCGGCACAATGCACGAAGGAATGTGGAGATTAGTTTTCGGAAAACGAAGGCAATGGACGGACACCGCCAGAGATGTTGGCCTACTGCAACCATACGGACACCCCGGTAAGTACATGTTTGCCAAATTCCTTACTGTCAGATATCCAGTAGCAAGAAACCAACGGTATCATCCTTTTTCAGGGCTGGATAAAGAAGGTGTAATTGATTAGGTGTCCGACTCCCCTTCCCGAAGACCCAGCTACTCCTATGTTGACAAGGATGCTGGCCTCGGCGCCATACCAGGCATCAGCAGGGGAGGGCGAGAAGACCCAAGATGACCTTGGTTCTGGAGGCAAGTCAGACACTGAGTCCGGAGAAATCGACCTTTCCTCGTCCGAAGATGGAGGCAGGAAAGGACCCATTATTCCTTCTCCAAACAAGAGGAAAAGTGCTGCCTCCGAAGATGAGGAGGGGCGATCTTTCAAGAAGGGCAAGATGCCACCGTCGACCAGCTTGGGCTTGGAAGACGATGCCGTTGAGTGGCTCCAACAAGGGGACAAACCCTTGGCCGAACTGTAAGAGAGTCCGAAGTGCCTTGATAGCGTCCTGCTCCGTTTATATCACCATAACGTATTCATGCATTTTTACAGGTCGACACCGAGTTTTTCTAGGCAATCCTCCTCTTCGGGGAGTCTTCTTCCAGAGATGATTGAGAGCGAGATGCCTCCTCCAACCTCCTTGCCCATCAAGGCAGATGACTCTGAAGTGTAATCGCGGAGGGTCCCTGTAGACCAGGGGACAGAAGAGGCAGTGCCCCAAGGTGGACCTCCGACCATCCGGGGTTCTAGAGCTGGTGGTAATGAGAGCCCTGGACTGTCCAGTTCACAACCGACATCAATTTTGGAGGCAGGCGAGCAGATTCCTTCAAAGGATGATTGTGCTGTTGGAGCAGTTTCCAGAAACCCAAAGACTCGGGATATGTTGCGAGACATGTTGCAGAAAGCATCCGTCTTGGGGGAACAACATACCTTGATGGGTACTGTGATTGAGAAGATTTCGTCCGTGAAGAGCGGATTAAATGAAGCCTTCATGAGCCTTCTGAAGGTCTTCGAGGTTTGTAACATAACGTTTTCAGCTATGTGCTATTTATGAAAATATACGTGTGTATAGGTAGTAGCCCCTGATACTCGGGTTGGCTTCCGTTGGGAAGCAAAACGGAGGATCGAAAAAGGATCGTTTGAGGACTAACCTGATAAACCTTCAAAATAGGATGCTTCCCCTCTGGCCACCTCCCGGACTATGGAGATTGTCGATTTGCAGCGGAAGCTTGATGTGGCAGGGGATGATCTTGCTTTAATGAATATGCGTCTTGATGAGTCGCAAGGTATGTATTCGGTGCGATCCTCATACATTTTTGTAGTGTAAGCATAACGCTGAAATTTGGCTGCAGATAGTGCTGCCGCCGTTGAAGTAATTCAAGCGGAGCTGGTCCGGGCCAAGGAGCAGGCCCGGCATAGCGATGCTGCTATGAAAAGGCATCGGCTGAATTAGAAGCCAAATGAGCAGCACGGTACCAAGATGACGAAAAGATATCCAAGGTGACGCTCGAGCTGGAGAATGCTACTGGCTGCTGTGAATTTCTGGAGAAGAAGAATGAAGCCTTAACGGCTGATTTAGAGAAGGCCTTACAAGTGCAAGAGGGGCGTGGTTGAATTGCAAAGTGGCCCGTGAGGAGGTTCGACAGGCGAGGGAGATTGTGGCTGGAAAGCCCTTTCTGCTACAAACGAAGTTTGTCGACCCGAACTATGCCCAGCTCAACCAAGTATGGAGTTCTTCGGAGGAGTTCTTGGATTTGCCAAGGAGTTCTGCCGATGCGGCGCAATATTACCAAGTGCGGGATGGATATGCAACCGAGAAGCTTTTTTGGTCACAGTTTGGCACATCAAAGCGCCCTTTGTTGCTTAACAAACAGATGTCCCAGTGGGCTGAACTTCATAGGATGTCCGGCGCAGCTATGAAGGGCGTCGTAGTCCGGTTGTGGCCAACCGAGCCTGTTCCGAATAGCTATTTCGGTTTAGTGCAAAAGCTTGTTGACACGGTGCCGCGTATCGATGCTGTAAACCAGTCTGCATGCATTGAGGGTGCACGGATGGCTTTTTCCCGAGTCAAGACGTTCTGGGGGAAGATGAAGGCCATCGATGTTGCGACGAAGGGTCCACCCCAAGGCAAGGACCCTTCCGGAACCGGAGCATTATTTTGAAGACGTCCTAGAGGCCGCCCGCTTTGTAGAGGGTCAGTGCTCAAAAGACATGATGTTCGAGTGAGTTGTATGAAAATTATAAAAACAATTTTATAGTTAATCTACTTATGTTTTGCTTGAAAGCTTGAATTCCTTCCGTGCGGCTGTTTTGATATAATCTAAAAGTTTTCCAGTCGTCGGCTTCAGCCCCCTCGTAGGAAGTACGGGGGTGTTCGGAAAAGCATTTAATCACTCTTTATCCAACATCTTGGTCCATGAAGGAGGTGATAATGTGGCAAACCAGGCAATTGGACCATAAGGCGTTAACACTTTCACTTAGCCATAGGAGTTTTATGGCGGAGCTACGACATAGCCCCTTGTATGTATGCGGCGTATGGTACCTTACATATTTGACCTGAAAAAGATCCCCCGTGTGACACGGAGAATCGCTAAAGATTCTAATAAGTCGTCAAGTGGTTGACCAGCTCACGCCGCATCATGACAGTCAATTTTTTGATTTCTCTACTGAGGTGCTCATCCGGTTTAGACCAGGGCACAATCAAAGTAGTTCTCCCTTTACTACCCTAGCTGATAGAGCGGAATGTAGGGTAGCAAGCACAGGAGCCATTCAACCCAACTATTGACGCAAGACACTGATTCGGACCTGATGCATATAAGGCCAAACTTGTGACGCCGAAGTGTGCTATAGAGTTGTTTGGACTTTTACTGGCCACTCATTTGTTCCCACACCGACCCTTGGCAAGTTAGGCCAAGGTATTTTTGTAAAATAACCGTAGGAGCCATATTTGTCGGGAAGACCATACGGATGACTAACTCGGGTATTGTTTACTGGTAAATGAGCGATATGCCGATAATTACTTATGATATATGTATATAAAAGCCATCCCCCCGGCTATTTGACATGCTCGGGGTTGGAGGCGGAGGAACAGGCATAGTACAGGCTCGAAAAATAGAGAGTGCGGTCTACAAAAAGTTATTTTGGACCTCCTGTCGCACGTCTGTGTCGCCCGTCCTAGGTTGGGGGAGTCCTTGATGGACATAGCCCCTTTGGTGAGTATGCGAATCTGGACTCCGATAGAGCCGGTTTCTGCTTTTTATCCTGTTCGTCACCTATTTTTTTAAGGATATCGAAAGAGAAAATAAAAAAAGAAAGTAAATAGTTATACATAGAAAAAGGTTAATGGAGTGCTTATGTCGATGCCCATGGTATTTTGAGTGTGTAGTGATGTGCATGTGGTACAAACTTTGTAAGTGTACGGAGTGGGCGGCAGAAGCCGGGATGCTATCGCTGTTCTAGGTGTAGTCGATCCTCGGGTGGAGACTACTTCAGACCCCCGGTGCTTCTTTGGTGAACCTTTCCGTCAAAGCTGTCACTTGGCGGCTTCCTTCCCCTAGGTTCAGCGTTGAGCTTGCCGGCCTGTTTAAAGACCCAACAGTTTCTGTTGGTGTGATTGGCTGGTTTATTAGGGTGGCCATGAATCTGGCAGGGTCGGTCCAAAATCCTGTCCAGGTTGGATGGTTCATCTCGGTTTGCCCTGGATCGCTTCTTCCGCTGACCGGGCTTGGGATTGCGGAATCCGGCATTGACCACTGTGTTGCCTGATCTTTCATTGTCGGTGTGACTGTTGTTTGTGGCTTGCCGTTGGCGTCTCAAATTTCGGAGGTGCCCTGGTTGCTGGCGCTATTGCTTCTACGAGCGAGCCAGCTATCTTCTCCCGCGAAAAAGCGAGTCATCAGAGCAGTGAGAGCTGCCATGGATTTAGGTCCTTCTTGGCCGAGGTAGCATGCAAGCCATTCATCCCGGACGCTGTATCTGAAAGCCGCGAGGGCTTCCGCGTCCAGACAATCAACGATTTGGTTCTTTTTAACTAAGAACCGGGTCTAGAGCTCCCTGGCTGATTCATCGGGCTGTTGGACGATGTGACTTAGGTCATCGGCATCCGGTGGCCGGACATGTGTTCCTTGGAAGTTTTTGAGGAAGGCCTCTTCCAAGTCCTTCCAGCTGCCTATGGAATTGCCAGGCAAGTTTTTTAACCAGTACTGAGCTGGTCCTTTTAGTTTTAGTGGGAGGTATTTAATGGCGTGGAGGTCGTCTCCATGGGCCATATGGATGTGGAGGATGAAATCTTCTATCCATACTGCCGGATCGGTCATTCCATCGTATGATTCGATATTGACGGGTTTGAATCCTTTGGGGAATTCATGATCCATTACCTCATCGGTGAAGCAAAGTGGGTGTGCGGCGCCTCTACGTTGGGCCACACTGCGGTGGAACTCCGACGGAGTCCCTTTGCGGTTTTCGGCCTGGTCGCGGCAAGGTGTGACACGTCCGAATAGGTAGTCGTGTGTCGAAGCGTGTTTTTGTGATCCGTAGATCGGTCTTGCGCTTCCTGCTCCATTGTCCCAGTCCCTCTGCAGGTTGTCTGGGTAATCATGGCCTGCGTTGTGCTTGCCTTTATGGTGAGGTGGGGCGGTCTTGTGTTCGGCTTGAGTTGCCTTTTTATCCGGACAGAGTTGCCGGTGACCTGCCGTGTTATGTGATGATGGTACGGGCCCCAACGCCCCGTCATCGGACTGGTAGAGCGATCTGTGCTTTGGGTAGCTTTGGGCTGGGCCACTGAGGCCGTATTCTTCGGCGACCAGGACTTCGGTCCATCTGTCATTGAGTAGGTCTTGGTCAGCTTGAAGCTGCTGCTGCTTCTTCTTCAGGCTCCTTGCTGTAGCTACCAGCCTTCACTTAAAGCGCTCTTGTTCGAGGGGCTCTTCGGGTACGATGAAGTCTTCGTCATCGAGGCTTTCCTCATCTTCGGAGAGCAGAAGGTAGTTGTCGTCTTCCGACCCGTCGCTGTGCAGGGCCTGTTTGTCGGGGCTGGCTTGCCCGTTTTTCTATTCTTCCTGCTCGAATATTACTCCCACAGGGTCTTCATTGCTTTCGGCGCTGTCCGGAGTACTATTTTCTCCAGTGCCATTGTTGATGCGGTATGACTTGGGGCGCTAGGACTTAGATTGTGACTCATGAGCTTTAACTGGGTCTCCCTTGTCTCTTCCGCGAGGTTTTTTGAGCGTATCGATTATGTATACGTCATGTGAAGGGGTGGTCGTCTTGCGCCTGATGACTGGTGAATCTTGTCCTTGCTCCTTATCTACACCATTGTCTGGACCATCAATGTCTGCGGAGCCAGGAGTGGGCATGTCAGTTAAGTCCTCGACAGTGGCTATGAAGTGGGTGGCGGGCGGGAAGCAAAATTCTCCGTCGTCAGCCCCTAGTTTGAACCGGACATAGTTCGGCTAGGAGCCTCCCGTGAATGATAGGTTCCATAAAGAGTTTAGCACATCGCCCGAAGGTGAGTGCTGAAAGACGTCTG
Organism: Triticum aestivum; assembly: GCF_018294505.1. Lineage (NCBI taxonomy): Eukaryota > Viridiplantae > Streptophyta > Magnoliopsida > Poales > Poaceae > Triticum > Triticum aestivum. Next base: position 511,477,656 of record NC_057800.1, on the reverse strand, counting down.
CAGCACTGAATTCAAAGATCAGTAACCGATCTAGCTCAGTGTCCGCGAGCATATATGGCCCAGGATTTATAGACGGAGACGAATCCAGAGTTCTACTAACGCAGATATCATGGAGTGTCGAGTCCGTGTGCGGCTCCAACGTTGTGGACTCTGTGGATTTTGATGGCCCGAACTGCTCTGGTTCTAAGGCCATTACAGCAACAGGGACCATCTCCTGGACGTGATCCGATGACAGCTTTAAGTCATGTTCCTCGGAACGAAGGGGAACGATCACTGCAGTCTCGAATCCATTGAAGATCAAGCTCCACGGATATCCGCAACGTAGTTCAAGTTCCTGAATCTGACTTGGTGGCCAGGGGCGTAGCTATCGATCTGCTCCAGATGGCCAAGTGAGTTGGCCCGCACTACAAAGCCGTCGAACACGAAAATCTGTCTGGGGAGGAAGGTTTCACCTTGGACAGCGTCACTATAGACGATTGAAGGGGCCATCGAACCCTTTGTTGACAGCACAGTGGAACTCTCAATGACAGAACCAATGTCGGTGTCAAAACCGGCAGATCTCGCGTAGGGGGTCCCGAACTATGCGTCTAGGATCGATGGTAACAGGAGGCAGGGGACACAATGTTTACCCAGGTTCGGGCCCTCTTTATGGAGGTAATACCCTACGTCCTGCTTGATTGATATTGATGAATATGGGTGTTACAAGAGTTGATCTACCGCGAGATCGTGATAGCTAAACCCTAGAAGCCTAGCCTATATGACTATGGTAATGAATGTGTCCTTTCCGGACTATCCCCTCCGGTTTATATAGACACCGAGGGGATCTAGGGTTTACATTGAGTCGGTTAGATAAGATGGAATCTTCATAGTCGGTTGCCAAGCTTGCCTTCCACGTCAAGGAGAGTCCAATCCGAACTCAGGTGTAGTCTTCGGCCTTCATGTCTTTAGAGCCCATCAGTCTGGCGCAATAGATAACAGGCCGGATGCCCGAGGAACCCTTAGTCCAGGACTCCCCTAGTGATGTCGTCTTGGGCTCCACGGTGACCTCCGTCCTGTCGTCCTGCTGGTCTTGGTCTTGTTGCACCAATATGGAAACCTTTGCTTGACGCCTCGGTACTCCATGCCTGCGCTTGCTCCCTTAGCACCCAAGAGGAAACAAGGACACTGTGCGCGCTGGCGCCCGCCTGGCACCCGCCTGATCTCAATTGTCATGGCTCACGTCATGAGAACCTCGCGAGGTTTGCCTTGCCTTGAAATATACGCCCCTCGCGAGCCAGCCTAATAAGGGGGCTCCCGAGGAGGTCTTGTGTCGTCCGCCTCACGAGGCTTGGCCCCTCGTGAGGGTCTTGGATGCTTGTTGGTGAAGATGGGCCGTATGGGCCCGCTCGCAGAGCCACTCCGTGGGCCGCAGGCAAGAAAGTCTGGGGACCCACGTTCCCAGTACGCCGACAATATGTTCGACCTTGGGACATTGATGACTTAAGCCATATAGTTCAACAGCCCGGAGAGTCGGCCAGGAATTTCTGGACTAGGTTCTTAACTAAAAAGAACCAAATCGTCGATTGTCCAGATGCCGAAGCATCCGTGACGAATGGCTCGCTCGCCACCTCGGCCAAGAAAAGCCAAAATCCATGGCGGCCGTCACGGCACTCATGACCCGCTTTTGTGCGGGCGAGGAAAGTTGGTTCGCCCATAGCAAAAACAATGCATGCGACGCCGGCACCCCTGAAGTTAAAAATAACAAAGACAAGTATCGACGCAATAGATACAAGCGTCGAAACAACAGTGACAACACCGAGGATATGGTGGTTAATGCAGGATTCAGTGGCTCTACGTCCGGTCAGCGGAAGAAGCCGTTCCAGAAGAACAATTCAGGCCCATCCAGCTTGGACTGCATACTTGATCGTCCGTGCCAGATTCATGGCACCTCGGGCAAACCACCCAATCAAACAAATAAAGATTGCTGGTTTTTTAAATAGGCCGGCAAATTAAACGTCGAGAACAAGGAAAAGGGATCACAAAGCAAAGACGATGACGAAGAGCCACGGCAACCAAACACAGGGGGACAGAAGAAGTTTCCCCCTCAGGTCAAAATGGTGAACATGATATACGCTACCCACATCCCCAACAGGGAGCGCAAGCGTGCACTCAGGGACGTCTACGCGATAGAGCCAGTCGCCCCAAAATTTAATCCATGGTCGTCATGCCTGATCACCTTTGATCGCGGGGATCATCCGACCAGTATCCGTCACGGTGGTTCAGCCGCACTGGTCCTAGACCCAATAATTGATGGGTTCCACCTGACTCGCGTCCTTATGGACGGATGTTGCAGCCTCAATCTGCTCTATCAGGATACAACGCGAAAAATGGGCATTAACCCATCACGGATCAAGCCCACCAAAACTACCTTCAAAGGAGTCATACCAGGTTTAGAGGCCCGTTGTACGGGCTCAATCACACTAGAGGTTATCTTCAGATCTCCGGACAACTTCCGAAGCGAGGAGTTAATCTTCGATAGCGTCCCCTTCCACAGCGGCTATCACGCACTGCTCGAACGAACTGCCTTTGCTTGATTCAACGCAGTACCACACTTTTCTTATCTCAAGCTCAAGATGCCCGATCCACGCGGCGTCATAACGGTCAATGGAAATAAGGAACACTCCCTCCATACAGAAGAGCACACAGCTGCCTTAGCAGCAGAAGTATAGAGCGGCCTTCTCAAGCAGATCCTTAATTCGGCTATCGAGCCCACAGACACCATTAAGAGGGTCCAAACTACTCTGCAGCAGGAGAGCTCGGCTCGTTAGGAGATCGACTAGCAATCCGGCCTCTGTCTTAGTCCTGATCAAGTGGTGGCATTCGTGCCACGCATACATAACTACACACTCAAAATCCCATGGGCATCGACGGAGGCATAGCTAGCTTGTAGTCCATAGTACAGCTCAACTGACATCGGATACACACATACTTTCACTTTTACTTGTTTCCTTTTCATGTCTCAATCCCACAGGCCCCATCTGGTGGTCTGGTCATCGGTCCCCTTGAAGGATAAACACATCAAGACGGCGAGAAACGCAGACATATGGGGGAATTTTTAGGTGATTCTGTTAACGATAACTCTACCTATTTTTCAGGACCCACATGCAGCTCTCCCTTGGTTTTGGCATGTCAAATAGCATGTTGCTTATCGCACTACCCGTATCAATGCGCCTTGACGTACTAATTAAATTACAATGAGAACAGTTTGCGGCTGGAGCTTTAGGACCCCAGCTTTTTACCTTTGCACCTTTTCTGTTTTCTTTCTCTTTTTTTCTCTTAGCTCCCATGTGGATAACCCTATCAGGTAGCACCCGTACACTTTGGTACGTTTGATGTTTGCCAGGGGCTTCATAGCACCTCACATTACGGCAACAAAAGTTCGAACACTTTTTATAAGTATAGTTCGGCACCCCGAATTTAGCATTATATGAATTGGCTCTGAATCATGTCTTTGGTCAATAGTTGGGTTGCCCGGCTCCTGTGCTTTCTACCTTACGTTCCGCTATATCGGCTAAGGTAGTAAAGGGAGAACAACTGCGATTGTGCCTTGGTTTATCCAATGGAGCACCTCAGTAGAGAAAGCCAAAAACTGGCTGTCATGATGTGGAGAGAGCCGGTCAGCTGTTCGGAGGTTACAAATCGTTGGAGATTTCTTCCGCATTACACGAAGGATCGGTACTTCCTGATCAGACACTTATAGCACTCTAGTTCGGATACTAGGGGCTACGCCCATGTTTTTATTGTAAAACTCGTATGGCTAAGTGAGGGCGTTCAAGCCGCATAGTCTGGTTGCCTGGTTCGTTGCACTAAACAATTCCTTCAAGGACCATATAATTGGATCAAGATTGTTTAGATTCCATCTCGAACACCCCCGTACTACCTACATGGGTGCAGAAGCCGACGACTGGCCAACCCTTCGATTTCATACAACACGGCCGCATAGGAGGAAAAAAATAAAACATTAGCGCTCACGAGAACTGCTGCCATTTTTTATTGAAGAGTGCTATTTAGTTAATTATTTTTGCAGATGATTAATAGATAAATTCCTCACGTACAGAAATTTATTTGTGTGTTGTTTACTTATTTTGATGAATCGATGGCTAGTAAAAGAGTTTATGAACCATAGAGAAGCTGAAATACAGTAGGTTTAACACCAATATAAATAAAAATGAGTTCATTACAGTACCTTGAAGTGGTTGTTTGTTTTCTTTTACTAACGGAGCTCACGAAGATTCTCTTTTAAGTTTTGTGTTGTGAAGTTTTCAAGTTGTGGGTAAAGATTGGATGGATTATGGAACAAGGATCGACAAGAGCCTAAGCTTGGGGATGCCCAAGGCACCCCAAGGTACAACTCAAGGACAACCAAAAGCATAAGCTTGGGGATGCCCCAGAAGGCATCCCCTCTTTCGTCTTCGTCTATCGGTAACTTTACTTGGAGCTATATTTTTATTCAGCACATGATATGTGTTTTGCTTGGAGCATCTTGTATGATTTCAGTATTTTATTTTTAGTTTACCACAATCATCCTTGCTGTACACACCTTTTGTGAGAGAGACACATGATTCGGAATTTGTTAGAATACTCTATGTGCTTCACTTATATCTTTTGAGCTATATAAGTTTTGCTCTAGTGCTTCACTTATACCTTTTTAGAGCATGGTGGTGGTTATATTTTATAGAAATAATTGATCTCTCATGCTTCACTTATATTATTTTGAGAGTCCTTTAGAACAGCATGGTAATTTGCTATGGGTATGAATTTAGTCCTAATATAATAGGCATCCAAGATCGATATAATAAAAGCTATCATACAAAAAGTGCATTGGATAATATGAGAAGTTTGATACTTGATAATTGTTTTGAGATATTAAGATGGTGATATTAGAGTCATGATAGTTGAGTAGTTGTAGATTTGAGAAATACTTGTGTTAAAGTTTGTGATCCCCATAGCATGCACGTATGGTGAACCGTTATGTGATGAAGTCGGAGCATGATTTATTTATTGATTGTCTTCCTTATGAGTGGCAGTCAGGGACGAGCGATGGTCTTTCCCTACCAATCTATCCCCCAAGGAGCATGCGCATAGTACTTTGTTTTGATAACTAATATTTTCTTGCAATAAGTATGTGAGTTCTTTATGACTAATGTTGAGTCCATGGATTATACGCACTCTCACCCTTCCACCATTGCTAGCCTATCTAGTACCGCACAACTTTCGCCGATAAATTAAACCTACCATATACCTTCCTCAAAATAGCCACCATACCTACCTATTATGGCATTTCCATAGCCATTCCAAGATATATTGCCACGCAACTTTCCACCGTTCTGTTATTATGACACGCTTCATCATTGTCATATTGCTTTGCATGATCATTTAGTTGACATCCTATTTGTGGCAAAGCCACCATTTATATTTTTTTCATACATGTCACTCTTGATTCATTGCATATCCCGGTACACCACCGGAGGCATTCACATAGAGTCATATTTTGTTCTAAGTATTGAGTTGTAATTCTTGAGTTGTAAGTAAATAAAAGTGTGATGATCATCATTATTAGAGCATTGTCCCATGTGAGGAAAGGATTATGGAGACTATGATTCCCCCACAAGTAAGGATGAGATTCCGGACTAAATCAAAAAAGAAAAGAAAAAGAAAAGAGGCAAAAAAAGAGAAGGCCTAAGAAAAAATAAAAAAAGAGAGAAAAAGAGAGAAGGGACAATGTTACTATCCTTTTACCACACTTGTGCTCCAAAGTAGCACCAAGATCTTCATAATAGAGAGTCTCTTATGTTGTCACTTTCATATACTAGTGGGAATTTTACATTATAGAACTTGGCTTGTATATTCCAATGATGGGCTTCCTCAAAATGCCCTAGGTCTTCGTGAGCAAGCAAGTTGGATGCACACCCACTTAGTTTCTTTTGTTGAGCTTTCATACACTTATAGCTCTAGTGCATCCATTGCATGGCAATCCCTACTCACTCACATTGATATATATTAATGGGCATCTCCATAGCCCATTGATACGCCTAGTTGATGAGAGAATATCTTCTCCTTTTTGTCTTCTCCACAACCACCATTCTATTCCACATATAGTGCTATGTCCATGGCGCACGCTCATGTATTGGGTGAAGATTGAAAAAGTTTGAGAACATCAAAAGTATGAAACAATTGCTTGGCTTCTTATCGGGGTTGTACATGATTTAAATATTTTGTGTGGTGAAGATAGAGCATAGCCAGACTATATGATTTTGTAGGGATAACTTTCTTTGGCCATGTTATTTTGAGAAGACATGATTGCTTAGTTAGTATGCTTGAAGTATTACTATTTTTATGTCAATATTAAACTCTTATCTTGAATCTTTCGGATTTGAATATTCATACCACAATAAAGAGATTTACATTGAAGAATATGCTAGGTAGCATTCCACATCAAAAATTCTGTTTTTATCATTTACCTACTCGAGGACGAGCAGGAATTAAGCTTGGGGATGCTTGATACGTCTACAACGTATCTATAATTTTTTATTGTTCCATGCTATTATATATTCTGTTTTGGATGTCTAATGGGCTTATTTATACACTTTTATATATTTTTTTGGGACTAACCTATTAACCGGAGGCCCAGCCCAAATTGCTGTTTTTTGCCTATTTCAGTGTTTCGCAGAAAAAGAATACCAAACAGAGTCCAAATGAAATGAAACCTTCAGGAACATGATTTTCTGAACAAACATGATCCAGAGGACTTGGAGTGGACGTCAAGAAATCAATGAGGAGGACACGAGGCAGGGGGCGCGCCTACCCCCCATGGGCGCGCCCTCCACCCTCATGGGCCCCTCGTTACTCCACCGAGCTACTTCTTCCTCCTATATATATTCATATACCCCTAAAACATCCAGGAGCACCATGAAACCCTAGTTATATCCACCTCCGCAACCTTCTGTACCCAAGAGAACCCATCTTGGGGCCTTTTCCGGAGCTCCGCTGGAGGGGGCATCGATCATGGAGGGCCTCTACATCAACTCCATGGCCTCTCTGGTAATGTGTGAGTAGTTTACCTCACACCTTCGGGTCCATAGTTATTAGATTGATGGCTTCTTCTCTCTCTTTGAATCTCAATACAAAGTTCTCCTCGATTCTCGTGCATATCTATTCAATGTAATCTTCTTTTGCAGTGTGTTTGTCGAGATTTGATGAATTGTGGGTTTATGATCAAGATTATCTATGAACAATATTTGAATATTCTCTGAATTCTTTTATGTATGATTGGTTATCTTTGTAAGTCTCTTTGAATTATCAGTTTGGTTTGGCCTACTAGATTGATCTTTCTTGCAATGGGAGAAGTGCTTAGCTTTGGGTTCAATCTTGAAGTGCTCGATCCCAGTGACAGTAGGGTTAATGACACGTATTGTATTGTTGCCATCGAGGATAAAAAGATGGGGTTTATATCATATTGCATGAGTTTATCCCTCTACATCATGTCATCTTGCTTAAAGTGTTACTCTGTTCTTATGAACTTAATACTCTAGATGCATGCTGGATAGCGGTCGATGTGTGGAGTAATAGTAGTAGATGCAGGCAGGAGTCGGTCTGCTTGTCACGGATGTGATGCCTATATACATGATCATGCCTAGATATTCTCATAATTATTCGCTTTTCTATCAATTGCTCGACAGTAATTTGTTCACCCACTGTAATACTTATGCTATCTTGAGAGAAGCCACTAGTGAAACCTATTGGCCCCTGGTCTATTTTCCATCATATTAATCTTACATCAACAAGCTATTTCTATTACCTTTTATTTTGCAATCTTTACTTTCTATCTTTATTATAAAAATACCAAAAATATTATCTTATCATATCTATCAGATCTCACTCTCGTAAGTGACCATGAAGGGATTGACAACCCCTTTATCGCGTTGCTTGCGAGGTTCTTATTTGTTTGTGTAGGTGCAAGGGACTTGAGCGTGGCCTCCTACTAGATTGATACCTTGGTTCTCAAAAACTGAGGGAAATACTTATGCTACTTTGCTGCATCACCCTTTCCTCTTCAAGGGAAAACGAACGCAATGCTCAAGAGGTAGGAGGCGGCCCCTCGATCATCAGCTTCTTAGCATCCATCTCCGCCCAGTGCATCTTGACACGGGCAAAGGCCATCCGTGCACCTTCAATACAGACCGACCGCTTTATGACCTCAATCTGTGGGCAGGCACTAACAAGCCACTTCACAAGTCTGAAGTAGCTGCTTTGTATCGGCGCGGCAGGCCATAGTCGGACTATCAGGTCCTTCATGGCTAGCTCGGCCGCCTTGTGCAGCTCGACCACCTGTTTCAGCTGGTCGCTGAAGGGGTCCAGATATTCTCGTTCAAGATATTGAGACCAGAACAGCTTCTCCATAGTACTCCCTTCTTCGGCTCGATAGAACTCAGCAGCATCTGATACGCTACGCGACAAACCCGTAAACACCCCTGGAGAGCTCCAAATTCGGGTACGTAAAAGGAATGTTTCCTCCACAGACTTGCTTTGCATAACGAAAGCCTTACCTGCCACGATCTTCTTGGCCGCCTGGATTTCCTGAAGGGTGCTCTGGGCCTCGGCTCGAGCGTCTTGTGTGCTCTGGCGGGCCTTCGCAAGTGCGGACGCTTGTGTCTTAGAATCACGCTCCAAGGACTCATACTTCTTGAAGGTGTCCTAGAGCACTTGTTGTACCTCGCTGACCTGGGCCTCGTCTTTCTCGCGCGCGGCGCACTCCTTGGCCGCTTTGTCCTCGGCCTTGGCTAACGCCTTCTTGAGGGCCGCAACCTCGGTCGTGGCCCCTAATAAAATTCATGACATTTTAGTCACCATGAAACATTCATCCTTCCTAAATATACGCGTAGGTCATTGCATACCTCGGCTGTCCTCCAGCTGCTTCTTCTTGAGGCCGAGCTCTTCTTTAGCCCGCTCCAGGCTCTGCTTCAGGCTGGATACCTCCGCAGTACAGGCGGCAGCAGCCAGCAGCGACGCCTGGTTATTCACATAGACATCTTATGTTAGACTCCTGTGAAAGTTATTTTGATCCTCAGTTCGGCTTTTTTTCCGAACACCGAACAGAGCATCAGGGGCTACTGTCTACACTATGATATCCTTTCTACAATTACATTATTTACCTCAAAGCATGTTAAAAGGCTAGCGCAGGCTTCGGTCAGTCCCCTTTTGGCGGACTGAACCTTCTCGATCACCGTACCCATAAGGACACGGTGCTCATCCACAATGGAAGCACCTCGCAACGCTTCCAGTAGATTATCCGGTGCCTCTGGTTGGACATAGGTCACCGGCGGAATAGGCACACCACCTCCTTTCGAGGAAGGCCGTTTGCTGGACTCCGGAGCCGTGTAGGTTTCTGGAAGGGTATCCGGCTGGGGGCCGAATGGAATTTGGCCCCCATCACCAGTCCCCACGGGGGCTTTTTCTCCCGTGTGTCCGGCGGCCGAGGAGTCATCCTCGGGCGCCACCCCGACGATCTCCGGAACCTCCCCCTAGTCTGGGAAGGTCCTTTGGGACACCACCTCGTCGTCACCGTTGCCTGAGACAGAGTGAGCGGGCGGCAGTGACATGCTAGCCATCTCCTTTGAATCTAAGCGAACCCTCTATCGAGGATGGCGGGGAGCTGTCGTGGGCCGGACTGCAATGGCATAATTTAAACATATTAATATTACAAAATGGAGAGGCCAGGCATTGGGACGTGCATAAGGTTTTTGGTACTTACGAGGTGCCCGAGGCTTGGTCCGGGGCATTCGCTCCGGACTGCTATCGACATCCCACATGAAGTTATCCGCAAGGGAGCCCTTCCCCCTCTTGGGCGCCTTCGCCTCCAAATTTGGGGAGGCCCCCCTTTTCTTCCTCCCCCCCAAGGGGGGAGTCGCTTTCTTCCTCCTCCTCATCGTCTTAGGCGGCCGAAGGGTGTGTCTCGTCTTCAGACGTCATGTCTGAAGTGCCTTTTCGGCGAAGGCCACTCCAGGCCCCCTTGGCTGTTTTCTTGGCCTTCTTCTCCGGCACATCATAAGGCGCCGGAAACAACATCTTCATCAGAAGTGGGGTTTCTTGGTCTTTGGGCAGCGGAGTCGGACAGTTAATCCGACCCGCTATGTCGATCCAGGCCTAAAAATTGATAGGAAGGCTAAGACTCCTTCTCAAAATACGCTAGTAAAGGCTATACCTTGAAAACATGAAAGAACTTACCGAATTAGCCTGGCGTTTTAAGATAAGCCCGCGATCCTCGGTCGTAGGCGGTGGTGTCTCGCCGACCTTGAAGAGCACTTTCCAGATGTCTTCGTGTGTCATACCGAAGAGCTCTAGCAGCGTCTGGTGCTTGGCCGGATTGAACTCCCACAAATAGCAAGTCCAGCGTTGGCACGGAAGGATCCGGCGAATGAGCATAACCTGGATCACATTGACAAGTTTGATTCTCTTGGTTATCATGTTCTGGACGCACGTCTGGAGCCCAGTTAGCTCGTTCGAAGAACCCCAAGTTAGACTCTTCTCTTACCAGGAGGTTAGCCGCATTGGAACTCCTGATCGAAATATGGGGGCCGCCGCTCAGTTGGTGTCACGTGGCTTGGTGATGTAGAACCACCCCGACTGCCACCTCTTCACTGTCTCCACAAAGGAGCCTTCGGGCCATGCGACATTGGGCATCTTGCCCACCATGGCACCTCTGCACTCTGCTTGTTGGCCTCTCACCACCTTGGCTTTACATTGAAGGTCTTCAGCCATAGGCCGAAGTGAGGTGGGATACGGAGAAAGACCTTGCAAACGACTATAAATTCCGAGATGTTGAGGATAAAGTTGGGGGCTAGATTATGGAATCCAGCCCGTAGTAAAACATCAGTCTGCGGACGAACGGGTGGAGAGGGAATCCCAGCCCGCGGACGAAATGTGTGAGAAACACAACCCTCTCATGGGGCTCTGGGGTAGAGACGATCTGTCCCTCGGTTGGGAGATAGTGAACGATCTCCTTGGCCAGGTATCCGGCCTCTCCGAGCTCCTTGATGTCTTTCTTCTTAACAGAGGAGGCCATCCACTTGTCTCCAGCTCTAGATCTGGACATGGTTGGAGTGCCTTCCCCGGCGGGGGAAGCTAGAGCTTGGGCGCTGGAGCTCAAGAATGGATGGGCAGAGGAAGGAGAAGGTGTGGGTGAATGAGGACGAATCCTTATCCCCTTATAAAGGCCGCGAATGTCAAATGCCTTCCTACTCGCCTTAAAACTCGCCTACTCCCAACGGTTGTGTAAACGGCATGGTTGGGTTACCCACACCCGTATTGATGAAGATCCCGCAATAAGGGGACACGATCTCTACTTTGAAAAGACGTGCCAATGGAAATCGCATCTCAAAACACGGGATGGCTGACAAAACGGTTCAATATAGTGACCGCGCAGACGTGATGTTATGCTGTAAAAAAGTTGTCAGCGGATTGGACTCGTGGAATATTATATTCTCTCTACGGTTGTGTGTGGTGTGTGTTACAGATCCGGACACATTCAATACATCCGAAGACTACCATGGAGTTCGGAAGGAGGAACCCAACTTGCAATGCCAAAGACAGATCTACGCGCCGGATACATTGTCATTGAAGCCAGGTTCAGGGGCTACTGAGGTAGTCCTGGACTAAGGGGTCCTCGGGCGTCCGACCTGTTAGCCATGGGCCGGACTGATGGGCTGTGAATATACGAAGACCGAAGACTGCACCCGTGTCCGGATGGAACTCTCCTTGGCGTGGAAGGCAAGCTTGGCGACCAAATATGTAGATTCCTTTCTTTGTAAACGACCTTGTGTAGCCCTAGATCCTCCCGGTGTCTATATAAACCGGAGGACTTAGTCCAGAGGGAGATATACATTATCATAACCATATAAGATAGACCTCTAGGGTTTAGCCATTACGATCTCGTGGTAGATCAACTCTTGTAATACTCATACTCATCAAGATCAATCAAGCAGGACGTAGGGTATTACCTCCATAGAGAGGGCCGAACCTGGTTAAAACATTGTGTCCCCTGTGTCCCGTTACCATCGACCTTAGACGGACAGTTCGGGACCCCCTACCCGAGATCCGCCGGTTTTGACACCGACATCAGGGGCCATAGGTTTCACTAGAGGCTTCTCTCTTGCAGGCAAATAATACGGTGGATGAACAAATTACTGTCAAGAAATTGACAGAAAAGCGCAAAGTTATGACGATATCCAAGGCAATGATTATGAATATAGGCATCATGCCCATGCCAAGTAGACCGACTCCTGTCTGCATCTACTACTATTACTCCACACATCGACTGCTATCCAGTATGCATCTAGAGTATTAAGTTCATAAAGAACAGAGTAAAGCCTTAAGTAAGATGACATGATGTAGAGGGATAAACTCAAGCAATATGATGAAAACCCCGTCTTTTTACCCGTGATGGCAACAATACAAATATGTGCCTCGCTACCCCTACTTTGTCACTGGGTGAGGACACCGCAAGATTGAACCCAAAACTAAGCACCTCTCCCATTGCAAGAAAAACCAATCTAGTTAGCCAAACCAAACCAATAATTTGAAGAGAAATACAAAGATATTAAATCATGCATATAAGAATTCAGAGAAGATTCAAAAAATATTCATAGATAAGCCTATCATAAATCCACAATTCATCAATCTCGACAAACACACCGCAAAATAAGATTACATCAGATAGATCTCCAAGAACATCAAGGAGAACATGGTATTGCGAATCAAAGAGAGAGAAGAAGCCATCTAGCTACTAGCTATGGACCCGTAGGTCTGTGGTAAACTACCCACGCTTCATCGGAGGGGAAATAGGGTTGATGTAGATGCACTCCTGATCGAATCCCCGTCTGGCGGTATGCCGGAAAAGGCTCCAAGAAGGGATCTCACGGGAATAGAAGGTTACGGTGGCGGAAAAGTATTTTGGTGGATGCTTCTGTTGATATTGGAATATTTGTAAATTTATAGAGCTGAGAGGGAGGTCAGTGGACTCCTGGGGGGCCCACAAGTCAGGGGCGCGCCCTGGAGGCTTGTGGAGTCCTCGAGATTCTTCTGACTTGGCCTCCAAGCTCCGTGGATGTCTTCTCGTCCAAGAAAAAATCATCGTAAAGTTTTATTCCATTTGGACTCCGTTTGATCTTCCTTTTCTGTTAAACTCGGAAACAAGGAAAAAAACATAAACTGGCACTGGGCTCTAGGTTAATAAGTTAGTCCCGAAAATAATATAAAATAGCATATTAATGCATATAAAACATCCAAAACAGATAATATAACAGCATGGAACAATAAAAAATTATAGAGACGTTGGAGACGTATCACCATGCTGTGTACCAGACCTGTTGTGTGCCTTGCTATGAGTCTGGCAAGGGGGGTACAATGGTGATCCAAGCGTGGATCGCTAGACAGCGGTCAAAAATTATCCTTAGGTATCGAAAGAGGACTAAGGAAATGTTTCTCGGTTATGTAGGTGATAAAGAGTTCATCATAAAGGGTTACATCCATGCAAGCTTTGACATCAATCCAGATGACTCTGAGTCTCAATCTATATATGTATTGAACGTGGGAGCAATTAGCTAGAGTATCTCTATGTGGAGCATTGTAGATATAGATATTCTCGAAGTACACACGGATCTGAATGTTGCACACCCGTTGACTAAAAAGTTCTCTCACAAGCAAAACATGATTTGTAACATCCCAATTTTCAACTTGGATGTTATACATAGGTCATCATATGCATATCATATTTTATTGGCATCTCGTTTGCAATCCTAGAAATACTAAGCAACTCAAGCACCCACGGAAAGAGTTGGGGATTTCATTATTTTCATATTTGAATTTTTCTCAAATTTGAAAAAAAGAGGATCATTTTGGATTTAATATTTTTCTCTCCGAATTATTTCCAATATCAAAAATAAAATAGAGGAGATAAAATGACTTCTCCAAAATAAAAGAAATATTGGAGGAAAAATATTAAAATCAAATAATTATTTTGCTTGGATTTTATTCGAGATTTTATTTGAATTAGAAAAATATGCATTTTTCAAAATTGCATTTTTAGGCCAGAAAAATATTCACAATGTTCTAAATATTTTATTTATATGGTCAAAATTGTTTTTGGCATTTTTAGAATTTTTTTTATTTATTTAGGATTAAATTTGGTGAAATTATTTAAAAAAAGTTTCGCCCAACTGGGCCAACGGCCCAGCCGAGCGGACCGAAGCCCAGCGCCGCCAACCGCCTCCGTCGCCGTGGTCGGCACGGACTCCGAGGAGTCCGGCGCACCGCCGCGGCCGCCCGTCTTCGGCCCCATGTCGAAGCCCCCCGGGCTATTTAAGCTAGCCCCGCGTCACTCACCACCACCATCGCCGCCGCCGCTTGCCACGCTCGCCACCGCTTACCGCGCCGCCAACCACCGCTGCCCCATCGTCCCGCGCTGCAGCCCGTGCCTCCTCATCTCGCCTCGCCCCACCGGAGCCTCACCGCTCGCCGCCGTCGACCACCGCCGCCGGGTTTTTTCGGTTTAGATCTAGTTCGGTTTTTTAATAATAGGGTTTTCTCAGTTTTCTCCAATTTTGTTAGTTAGCGGACGTTCGCCCGAATGTCCCCGTTCGTGAACATGTTCATTCTTTCATCTCTGCTAACGAACATTTGTTCGTTAGTCTTTTCTTTTTATTTTATTTTTTTCCAGGGAACTATCCGCGATTACTTTTATCGTAGATTAGCCCCTAATCTTCAAACCCCTCGCAACTTTTTAACCGTTCGTCCAAATCCAGCGAAACCAACACCGAAATCTTCGTCTCGAACACCTCTTTCTAGTTAGTCAACTTGAACATGATTTTGACAATTTAAAATTTGGTTTCAAGCAGATTTGATTTCGAACTTCTTTTGACCATAGTTTCAGTTTCATAGCACCGATTTGATTGATTCTTTTTGCAAATCGAAGCTCTTCATTTGAACTTTCAGATTTGATCTTCCTCATCTAAGTTTTACCCTTGCATCTATGCTTGAGTGCTTATGTATGCTTTGTTTGTTTGCAATAGAATTCCCGGAGTGCGAAGCGTGCTACTACGAGTCTCTAGGGTTTGCAGATCATCAACAAGGCAAGTAACACTTTGATCATACTTCTTTATTACCCAGGTTTTATGCATTAGTTACAACCCTCAAACATTGCATGAGTAGGATCTCTTAACATGTGGGTTTGGGAAGTAGATGATGAGGTAGAACCTATTGCCCTGTTATTATCAAACCCTTGGGAGTTACTTCTAATTTATGCGTGTACTGCTATGCTATGCTATGCTATGCTAGTAGACGTGGATTGGTTGAGTGTATCCATGACAGATGTGAGATTTTTATTAATGGTTAACTTAAGGTGGCTACTTAAATACACATCTGGGTGGATTGGTTGCGGGCACCTGGAGAATCCAGTGTTATCCTAGGATATCTCGGAGTACCCGTGTGATCATCCTATGGTTCGCCACCCCGGCTTAAAGGGATCATAAGATTATTCATGCTAGAAACTTTCATGTGAAGCCACAAGCCATTATGGGCTCTGGCATACTTGAGTATGTTGCGTGACCTCTTCCAGTGGTAGGCTAGCAGATGTAGGGGAAATTAGGTGTAACTGTCTACCTAGAGTAAAGAGTTAATGCTTCTGAAAGGCTGTGTCTTGGTCATCCATTTCCCAAACATCATATAGTCCGAGAAATCCAACGGAGGAGCTCGAGTCTTGTCAAGAAAAGTGCACAAACCTCTGCAGAGTGTACAAACTAATCATGGTTAGCCGTGTCCCCGGTTATGGACATCTTGAGTATCTGGTTCTTGAATTATCATGTTGATCTCATCACTCTAAACTAATTTGTTGGGTTATTAACCCTGCTTAATTGGGATTGAGTTGGAGGAACCTTCTCAATGTTTCAACTACCATGATAGTTAAACAAAATATATTCCTTTGTTGTAGGGAAAATTTTGCTTTTCGCAAAAACATGATAACCGTAGAGCCTCCACCAGCCATATATGCATGTAGTGTTAGCTTTTATTTTGTTCATTTCTCTACAGTGTTATTTTGCCAGCATATTCCATGTGCTGACCCATTTTCGGGTTGCAGCGTATTATGTTGCAGACTTTTCAGACGAAGAGTAAGGTGCGCTAGGTCGTTGTCGTGCACTCAGCTATGCCATTGGAGTTGATGGACTCACTTTATCTTCCAAGCCTTCTGTTGTTATCTTATTTAGATGGCCTTAAGCTGTATTATTGTAATAAGATCTCTTTTGAGACATTCGATGTAATAAGTGTGTGATTGCACTCTGTTATAAATCCTTCAAGTACTGTGTGTGTCAGCATTACCGATCCAGGGATGACACTTATACACAGAGATTTGACCATTTGAGGTCAGATCACTACATGATCACACCTTAGAACTCTTTGGGTGTTAATCACATGACGATGTGAACTAGATTATTGACTCTAGTGAACTCTTTGGTTGTTAATCACATGGCGATGTGAACTAGATTATTTACTCTAGTGCAAGTGGGAGACTGATGGAAATATGCCCTAAAGGCAATAATAAAATGGTTATTGTTATATTTCCTTAATCATGATAAAGGTTTATTATTCATGCTAGAATTGTATTGACGAGGAAACTTAAATAAATGTGTGGATACATAAACAAATACCGTGTCCATAGTGAGCCTCTACTAGACTAGCTCGTTGATCAAAGATGGTTAATGTTTCCTAACCATAGACATGAGTTGTCATTTGATAACGGGATCACATCATTAGGAGACTGATGTGATGGACAAGACCCAACTATTAGCTTAGCATATAATCGTTCAGTTTATTGCTACTACTTTCTTAATGTCAGATACACATTCCTTCGACCATGAGATCAAGCAACTCCCGGATACCGAAGGAATACCTTGTGTGCAATCAAACGTCAGAACATAACTAGGTGATCATAAAGAAGCTCTACAGGTATCTCCGAAGGTGTTTGTTGAGTTGGCGTGAATCGATATTGGGATTTGTCACTCCGTATGACAGAGAGGTATGTCTAGGCCTTCTCGGTGATACAACATTAAAAGAAGCTTGCAAGCAAAGTGACTAAGGAGTTAGTTAATGTATTATAGAATGAGTAAACAGACTTACTGGTAATGGGATTGAACAAGGTATGAAGATACCGACGATCGAATCTTGGGCAAGTAACATACCGACGGATAAAGGGAACTACGTATGTTGTCATAAAGGTTCGACCGATAAAGATCTTATAGAATATGTAGGAACCAATAGAGGCATCCAGGTCCCGCTACTGGTTATTGACCTGAGAAGCGTCTCGGTCATGTCTGCATCATTCTCGAACCCATAGGTTCCGCATGCTTAACGCTCGTTGACAATATAGTATTATATGAGTTATGTATCTTGGTGACCGAATGTTGTTTGGAGTCCCAGATGAGATCACGGACATGATGAGAAGCTCTAGAATGGTCCGGAAGTAAAGATTGATATATAGGATGATATGGTTTGGCTAAAGGGGTAAGGCCCATGGGGCTTTAGATCGGTGCAAAAGGAAATTTTGCGGAGGTCAGGGACAAGACGCCAAGGACCCTGGCGTCTGGCCCTGGGCCAGACACCGAGACCCATGGTGTCTTGGCCAAACGCCAAGGACCATGGCCTTTGGTACTGAAAACTGAGAAAGACTCTTCCTTGCGTTCCAAACCGACTTTGAGGAGGCTCTTTCTCCAAGAAACGACCCCATGGGTCAACATATACATAGAGGGGCAGGGCTAGCACTCGAAACACATCAAGATCACCAAGCCATGTGCTGGCAACCCTGCCCCTCTAGTTTATCCCTCGTCATAGTTTCCGTTGTGCTTGGCGAAGCCCTGTGGAGATTGTTCTTCACCACCACCGTCACCACGCTGTTGTGCTAACTCTCTTGCTGGATCGAGAAGGTGAGAACGTCATCGAGCTGAACGTGTGCTGAAATCGGAGGTGCCGTACGTTCGGTACTTGATCGTGATGGATTGTGAAGGTGTACGACTAAATCAACCATGTTGATAAACGCTTACGCTTAGCGATATACAAGGGTATGTAGATGATCTTCCCTCTCGTAGCTATGCATCTCCATGGATAGATCTTGTGTGTTGTAGATTTTTTTTTGTTTTCCATGCAACATTCCCCAACATTCCGGCCCAAGTTCCGCCTCGAGACGGCGGCGCTCCATCCCGAAAGTCTTCCCTTTTTTCCTAGGTGAAATGGGCTTATATACCATAAGATGGGCACCAGAGGCTGGCTAGGGGCCCCACTACCCACCAGGGCGCGCCGGGGGGGGGGGGCAGGGGTAGGCGCGCCCTGGTGCCTAGAGGGGGCCACAAGTGCGCCCTGGTTTCTAGTGGGCACCTTGGTGGCCCCCTCTGGTATTTCTTTTCCCTAGTATTTTTTTATATTCCAAAATAAATCTCCGTAAAATTTCAGCTCATTTGGAGATGGGAAAAATAGGTATCTCTTACATAGCTTTTTGAGGTCCAGAATTCCAGCTGTCGGCAATCTCCCTCTTTGTGTAAATGATCTCTACTATGCAACCTTCTTCTTGTAGACTCATGTTGGGCCTCCAAGAACAGAGTTTTGTAGGACAGTAGCAAATTTCCCTGAAGTGGATGACCTAAGGTTTATAAATCCGTGGGTGGCGTAGGATGAAGATGGTCTCTCTCAAACAACCCTGCAACCAAATAACAAAGAGTCTATTGTGTCCCCAACACACCCAATATAATGGTGAATTGTATAGGTGCACTAGTTCGGCGAACAGGTGGTGATAGTGCAATATGGATAGTGCATGTCGGTTTTTGTAATCTGATAATATAAAAACAGCAAGGTAGCGAGTAACAGAAGTGAGCGAAAAATGTATTGCAATGCTTCGAAACAAGGCCTAGGGTTCATACTTTCACTAGTGCAAGTTCCCTCAACAATGATAACACAACTAGATCATATGGCAATCCCTCAACGTGCGACAAAAGTCACTCCAAAGTTTGTATCACGGAGAACATAAGATGAGATTGCTTGTAGGGTACGAAACCACCTCAAAGTTATTCTTTCCGATCAATCCATTGGGCTATTCCTATAAGTGTCCCAAACAGCCCTTGAGTTCATAGTAAAATAACACCATATGACACACATCAATCAACCCTAATGTCACCTGGATACTCCAATATCACCACAAGTATCCATGGGTCAATTTTATGATATGCATCAAACAACTTCAGATTCATCATACTCAATCCAACATAAAGAACCTGAAAGGGTGCCCCAAGATTTCTGCCGGAGATACAAGGACAAAAACATGCATCAACCCCTATGCATAGATTACCCCAATGTCACCTCGGGAATCCGCAAGTTGAGTGCCAAAACATACATCAAGTGAAACAATAGAATACCCCATTGTCACCACGGGTATCCCACGCAAGACATACATAAAGTGTTCTCAAATCCATAATAGTATTCTATCCGATAATAGTGAAACCTCAAAGGTAAAACTCAATTCATCACAAGAAGGTAGAGGGGGAGAAACACCATATGATCCAACTGTAGTAACAAAGCTCGCGATACATCAAGATCGTGCAAAATCAAGAACACACACACGCAGAGAGAGAGAGAGAGAGATCAAACAAATAGCTACTGCTACATACCCTCAGCCCCGAGGGTGAACTACTCCCTCATCGTCATGGAGAGTGTCGAGATGATTAAGATTGCCACCGGTGATGGTTTCCCCCTCCGACAGGGTGCCAGAACGGGCTCCCTATTGTTTTTTCATGGCTGCAAAGGCTTGCAGTGGCGGAACTCCCGATCTAGGTTTCTTTCTAGGGGTTTCTGGATTTATAAAAATTTATGGCGTCGGTTTCACGTCAGGGGTGTCCGCAAATCAGCGACAAGGCAGGGGGTCGTGCCCAAGGGGGGCGGGGGCGCCCTCCACCCTTGTCGTTGACTCAGGACACTTCTGGCCCAACTCTTTTGCTTCGGGGGCTTCTTCTGGTCCATAAAAAATCACTGTAAAATTTTTTAGCGACCCGACCTCAGACGGTCAAATCTCTGTGTTCAATGTCATCCCTGGATCAGTAATGCTGACACACACATTACTTGAAGGATTTATAACAGAGTAGCAATCACACACTTATTACATTGAATGTCTCAAAAGAGAACTTATTACAATAACTATCACTACTAGGAAAAGGCCTATAGATGATATGGCCACTAATGGCGCACCAGAAATGTGGTGCGCCACTACTATATACTAATGGGGCACCATGAGTTGGTACGCCATTAGTGTGGTAGACACTAATGGCGCACCGGACACACGGTGCGCCACTAGTAACATTTTTTTTCTTCCAAAAATACTAATGGCGCACCGGGCATAGTGCGCCATTACTAGTTTAACTAGTAATGGCGCACCTGCCACACAGTGCACCACAACTTTTTTTTGCAAAACTACTAATGGTGCATTTGTGGGTGGTGCACCATTAGTAACCTGGGACCAGCTAGATATTTTGAAAAAAATATTGAATATTCATGAGGACACTCGATCTCGATCCCCCTCCATCTTGATCGCTATCCCCCTCGCTGACGAGCACCCCCCGCACCCTCCCCCTGCTCCACCGCCGCCGACGACCCCCCGCACCCTCTCCCGCTCCACCGCCGTTGACGGCCCACCGCACCCTCCCCCGCTCCGCTGCCGCCGACGACCCACCGCACCCTCCCCCACTCCACCGCCGCCGCCGACCCCCAGCACCCCCCCGGCCCGCTCCACTGCCGCCGCCGACACCCCGCACCCTCCCCCGCTTTTTGATGATATTTTTAAATAACAAATTTGATGATATTTTCAAATAACAAATTTGATGATATTTTCAATTAAAAATAAAAAACAAATTTGATGATATTTAAAAAAACAAATTTGATGATATCTTCTGTTCTAGTCCTCATGAAAATAACAAATTTGATAAAAAACAAATTATTAGATGCAACAAGAAATAATGAAAAAAAGAAGTTACTAATGGCGCACCATAGGAGGGTGCGCCATTGCTATCAGAAAAAAAGTTACTAATGGCGCACTAGAGGATGGTGCGCAATTGCTATGAGTGTTTTTATGGCGCACCCCTAGATGGTGTGCCATTACTAACATTCCCCCTCTACCTGGATACCCTTTCACCCGATCCCCCCTTCCCTCTCCCTCGCCAGATCCCCCTTCCCTCCCCGTGCCCGCTCCACACCCGCTCCGGCTCCCCCGCGCCACCGCCACCGCGCCACCGCGCCCCCCACCACTGCATTCGCTGCACCACCGACGACCGCACGGGGTGCAGGACGCCGACCGCCACTGACCCGCGAAGCACGTGGCCGCCGGCCTCCCCACGACCAACCGAGGCACCCAGGAGGACCGCCGCCGTCTTCCTCTTCGACTACGAGGACCTGGACGAGCTCGGATGCCCTCGAGCCATCCGTTCGACGCTGCCGCCGCCGACCCCGACCCCTCCGGCGACCGGCCGCGCCCGCCCAGGTACCTCTCCTCCTTCCTCCTTCCTCCCTCTCCACCCTTCCTCCCCATTCCCTCCCTTCCCTCGACCGTGGTACATGTCGTCGGCGTATTGCACCGGCGTGTAGCGGCTGCTAGTGTTGTAGAAGTTATTAGTACTATCAATCTCTGGGCAATTGCCAAGTCACCATTTGGATTGGTAATGGGGACTGGATTGCGTTCAAGAGTTGGCAGAAAGGAGCGAGATCGTTCTGCAGTTTATTTAGTTCTAACCGAATAAATGCCTAACCTCTCACGTTCCTGCTCGTTCCAGCCTTCCAGATGACCACTTACTAGCTAGAGTAGATAGATTATCAGCCTAGGTACACTTCTCTAACCCATGCATCGTTCATTTCGTCTTGAGCTAATAAGCAAGTCCAACAACAAACACACATCTAGGTACACCTAGGTTTTTCTTGATGAACACACCTGGTAAGTCCAACAACGAACACACCTAGGTACAGTGGCGGAGCTAGAAAGAAATCTTAGGAGGGGCAAACATTTTTTCTTCCCGAATATGGAATTGTACCACTACGACAAATTAGACATTGAAAACTATTGAGAAACTTCGATAAGTATATTAATCACATTTCTAACGCTGATTATATATATGAAAGCTAGTCCATGAAAAAATGCCAAAATATTATTTAACCATGGAGTATTGAGTTGAGTTCCCAGAGAATCCTCTTGGCTTTTGGCTATGGATTGTAATCCTATTCAGTGATCAATATAGCTCTCAATCTTCCCACAAAAAAATCAGCTCTTCGTTTCTTTGTCCTTAGTACAAAATCTATGACCTATTCAAAACTTTCCCCAAGAAATTAAGATGCAAGAATCTATACAAGGAATAAATTTCCAGCGGGGAGTGGGTGGGAAAACTACTCTTGCTTGCTTGCTGCTCACTAGCTCAATGCATGCGGCACCCATCTCAGCTCTGACCTCTTCGCCACCTCTGGCTGGACGCCCTGCTAGTTACCCGCCAACGCACACGCAGGCACGCTGATCAGTGCCTTACCTCTACCTCTACACATGCGCTCACCCATGCTCAGTCAACACAAGATGGCAAGAGGAAAGAATAGAAGATGATAGAAATCAGAGTTGGTCGCTGGCTGCACTAGGTCGGAGCTAGTTTGTCTCTGTAAGGAGATGTTAAAAGGGTCCTATAGGCTGGTATGTGCAGTGCTGCCTCATTACTATGACGGGGTATTAAAAAAGTTTCATTTTTGCTGGGGGGCAACCACCCAGGTTCGCCCCCGAGAAGCTCCGTCGTTGCCTAGGTACACCAAGTTTGCAAGGGCAGCATCTTTTCATTTAGACGAAATATATACTTCCTCTATTCAGAAACACTTATCACAAAAATAATAAAAACTGCAAAAACATTTATGAATAGTTCATCTGTTTTCTTTGGCCAGTTGTGCAGATAGAATGCTAACTAAGTTGGGCCTGTTTGATAAGTTATATAACTGCAGCACCTATTATTGCTACTGATATCTTTGGCTCATTGCTGCCTTTGTGCAATGCAGAACTGTTAAGAGTGATTTGGAGGATTCAAGATTCTGTGAAGCTCTTTTGACATTTAAAGCTCAGAACTGCAGGTACTTAATAAACTCAAAAGAATTCAGTCCAGACCTTGCAATTTCTGTGTTTTTTTGTATTACTAGATGAATGGCAACATCGTTTGACAGGTGAATGTAGTTTGGTCCTACTTTCCTAATTAAATAGCACATGTTTTGTTGAACATCTAGAGATTGTTGGCATGGATAGACATGCTGCTAATTGTCATAAGTACATTAAAAACAAGTATAAGACCAACATCCATGATTTTTTCAGCTAAAACTATTGATGATTTTTTGTTAGGTGACCTATTAGATCTGGAATGGAAGCTCACATAAGTTGAGCTGATTTTTGTCCATATGAAAGCAGAGGACCATATGGTCTGTGGCCTTTTCATCCATATGAAAGTAGAGGCACATTGTGGTGCTAGTTTGCTGGGTTTTGTCTCCGACCATCGTTTCGTGATGATTTTGCAGGTACCCCGAGAGGCCCTTGAGTTTGCCGGAATGTCGATTAACTTCCGTTCCGGCAAAGTCGGGTACTCTATATGTCCTATTTTCAGCAAAGGTCATGCTGAAATTTTCCATGAATTTTAGCATGACTTTGCTAAAAAAATAGGACATATGGGGTACTTGCGACTAATGCATGGGCCGGGGTATCTTAGTACTTAATTAAGTAGGATCAACTGCCTCTTGTGTTATACATATTCTATTTGGATGGCCCTGGTAACCCTTGACCGTAATTACTTGAGATGGATGTAGCAGGCTTAAAGAAAGAAATGTTTTTAGGCCAACTCCACTGGGCCTGGCTAAAAATGCACAAGTGTGCATGACTAACAATATTCCATTGTAAAGCTAAATAGGAAAGAGGAACCACTCATCCTAACCATTTGCTCTCAAAATTACCACTTCACTTCTTACTATTGAAAATCTTAGACCATCTCCATTCATCAATAGCTCAAACCAGTTCGAAGGGCATGTTTTCACCACACTATGGATTATCTTATTGGACCCAACGCAAGAGATGATGTAGTTTTGAATTATGAACGTAGGATATGTCGTCATCGGATGACAAAAGTCTCTCGGGGGAGTGCGGCTGGTGCCACGACGATCGAGGTATGTGCGACATGCCTCACCTGGACAATGATCGGCATTTCAGCATTAAGCTCGAGGAGACCTTCGAAGTTGAAACGGTACACAATGACAACAAGTGTTATTTTCATAATTAAGCATGACTTCAACTATTTCAACGTGTAATTTTCATCTTTTACAATTCGAGTATAGCTTATCCCATGCCATGCAAGACGCTATGTCTTGGAGAGGATGGATTTTGAAGACCATGAAATTTCTGAAACAAAGAAAATTCACCTAAGGACTCATCACGATGTGGATTTTGAAGTAAATATGTATAATTCTGGGAGCGTAACCCATTTTGGTTGCAAAAATTGGGAAGCATTTTGCAAGATGTATGGTTTTGATGAGGGTATGCTTGTCACCATGGATCTTGGTGATCCTAAAATCGAGCAAGACAATATGGACATTTGGGTCCTTGTTGATACGCCTCCAATTCTACCGCTTTGTGAGTTTCTCAAACATAGTTATTAGATAATTTATATTGTTTATTTCAAAATAGTTGACAGCTTATTTTTATTGTTCAAAGAATGTGCGGGAGATGGTAGACAAAACCCACTACACCGATGTCTCCGAATTAACAACTTAAAAGGAGAAAAATCATCTGGTCGGATTTTGTACTGACAATGAGAATTACAATATCTACAATCAAACTCCTCAACATTATGGTTAATACGTGCCACTAGTGCATGTGTTCAACTACGGTAACTACCATGGAGATACCCTGGTAAGATTTTTTACTATTACGACATCCGTGCATCTTTTGCATACTTCTAAAACTAGTACATCATTGCTAACTATGAAGTTATTACTATGTTTTTCAACAGATAATCCCAGAGAATTGTGTGCCTCATTTGATGTATCAGAAAGGTAGTCTTAATGTTTTGAACATACAGCCAGGTCATCCTACGAATCTCAATTATCCATACGAGATTTCTAAAAGAAGTGGAGACATGAAAATAAAAGGATGGAAAAAATGTATGGACAGTCGTAAGGAGGTTCTTGGAAGCAAAAGGAAGCGAAGCGCAAGAATTGGAGACAGGATGATCTCCATTCTCCATAATGGAGAGTCAGGGTCTATATTGTTTTATGCTATTTTACCTTAAATAGGGTATTTAGGTCCTGCCTAATACTGATGATCATGTGCTAAGAACAATTAAGTAGGGTTGGTTATATGACTATCAAGATGATGATCGTATGACTTGTTATTAATAACGAGTAGAAGTTGGATGATGATGAATAGTAGGACTTGTTAGGATTAGTATTACTTCTGACAAACTCACTACTCGTGGTCTCGAGACTTGTAATGTTCTATCTTTGTTTGGTCTTTTGAATTCGGAGACTAATATGATGAATTGTATTCGGAGACTAATCCTCTACTGTATTAGATGAATCTACTGTTGTTGTGTGGTTCTAGCTATATTATGTCCAATAATATATTTTGTAACCTATGAAAATATCAGAAAAGAAAAAAATCCATAATATTCATACTAGTTGCGCACCACCACATAGTGCGCCATTAGTAAGCCAGAGCACACTAATGGCGCATCATCCACAAGTGCGCCATTAGTATGCCAAAGCACATGGGTAAATATGGCCCCCTGGGAGGCATACTAATGGTGCGCCATGGGCTATACTAATGGCGCACTGCATGGTGCGCCATTAGTATACCAGATACTAATGGCGCACCACAGGTGCGCCATTAGTAAAAAATACTAATGGCGTGATACTAGTGGCACACCTGTAGTGCGCCATTAGTAGGAAAAATAGGTGTGCCACTAGTAGGCCTTTTCCTAGTAGTGTATGGCTTAAGGCCATCTAATTAAGATAATAGTGGAAGGCTTGGAAGATAAAGTGAGTCCATCAACTCCAACGGCATAGCTGAGTGCATGACAAACGGCCTAGCGCACCTTACACTTCATCTGAAAAGTCTACAACATGATATGTTGCAGCCCGAAACGTGTCAGCACATGGAATATGCTGGCAATATAACACAGTAGAGCAATGAATGGATAAATGCTATCACTACATGCATATATGGCTGGTGGAGGCTCTATGGTTATATGGTTTTGCGAACAACCATTTTTTCCCTACAACAAAGGAATATGTTTTATTTAACTATCATGGTAGTTGAAACATCATTGAAAAGGTTCCTCCAACTCAATCCCAATTAAAGTAGTCATTAACACCTGTCAAATTAATTTAGAGTGATGAGATCAAATCAATAATTCAAGTACTAGATACTCAAGATGTCCAAAGCCGGGGACACGGCTAACCATGATTAGTTTATACACTCTACAGAGGTTTGTGCACTTTTCCCCACAAGATTCGATCTCCCCCATTGGATTTCTCGCACTACAAGGTGTTTGAGAATCGGATGACCGAGACACGGCCTTTCATAAGCATTAACTCTTTACCTTGGGTGGATAGTTACACCTACTTTCCCCTACATCTGCTAGCCCACCACTAAAAGAGGTCACACAACATACTCAACTATGCGAGAACCCATAATGGCTTGTGGCTGCACATGGAAGTTTCTATCATGAATAATCTTATGATCCCTTTGAGCCTGGGTGGCAGACCGTAGGATGATCACACGGGTACTCCGGGATATCGTTGGACAACACTGGATTCTCCAAGTGCCCACAAGAAATCCATCCATATGTGTATTAAAGTTGCCACCTTAAGTTGAACCATTAATTAACAACTCACATCTGTCATGGTTACACTCAAACCCAAACCACGTCTACGGCATAGCATGGCAATATAAGGATAACGTAGAAGTAACTCCCAAGGGTTTGATAATAAAATTGGTAATAGGTTCTACCTCATCATCTACTTCCCAGACCCACATGTTAAGAGATCCTACTCATGCAATGTGTGAGGTTTGAAAGTAATGCATAAAAACTGGGTAATAAAGGGGTATGATCAAAGTGTTACTTGCCTTGTTGACGATTTGCAAATCCTAGAGACTCATAGTAGCACGCTTCGCACTCCCGGAATTCTAACGCAAACACACAATAGCATACATAAGCACTCAAGCAAAGATGCACGGGTAAAACTCAAATAACAAGATCTAACCAGAAAGTTCAACTAAAGAACTCCAGTTTGCCAAAAGAATCAAATCAAACGGAGCAACGAAACTCAAACTATGAAAGAAACAAGATCCGTTTACTAATCTAGACTGAAGTCAAAATTTGCAGTACCAAAATCTTGTTCAAGTTGGTTAAAAAAAAGAGGACTTCGAGACGAAGATCTAGGCGCTTGTTTCACCTGATTTGGATAAACGAGCGAAAAGATAAACTAAAACGGAGATTAGGGCAGAAATCGCGATCGATAATAATCGCAGAAAAACCCTGAACAAATAAAATGAGATGAACAAACTAATGAATGAACGTTCGCTGTCTGCGGCTAACTGATGAATATCGTTCATTAAAATGAAAATACGGACGAACATCCGCTAAATAACTAAACTGAGAAAAACCAAAACGATCTAATAAAAAAACGAAACTAGGGTTTACTAAAAAAATCCAATCGGTTTCCTGAGAAAAACCAAGACGGCAGCCGGCGGCAGTTTCTACCTACGGCGAGTGGCGGCGGCACGATCGGTGGTGGCGCCGACTCTGGCGGGCGGTGGTCGGCGGCGGCGGTGACGCGACGAGGAGGCGGTGGCGGCGGCGGACGACGGTGTCGAGCGGTGGCGGTGGCGGCGTGGTTTTTAAGGCGGCAGCGCTAGGGTTCCGGGGCGGGGCTGGCGGCGCTGCAGGCTT